>NC_081407.1:217118280-217418280 GCF_030272615.1 Cryptomeria japonica | reverse complement strand
TATTGAGTTTTTTAACCAACTCCTCTTGGAGGATGATATGTGGAACATAGTGGATGGGAATTCTATAGAGATCATACCCAAATATATATTAGCTGCACATAATAGAATTTTTATGGATAAGGTCTCCCTGGAAGAAGTGAAAAAGGCTCTTTTGGGGTTAGGAGGTGACCAATCCCCAAGCCCAGATGGCTTCCTGACAATGTTCTTCCAAAAAATTTAGGATCTTTTTGTGTTGAGAGAGGAAGGATTTATTTTAAAAGATTTTTATAACACCTTCATTTCTCTGGTCCCCAAAAAGAAGTCAATTTCCTCTTTTGAAGATTTTTGTCCTATTTCTTTATGCAACATTGTGTATAAGATCATCTCAAAAGTCATTGCAAATTAGCTGAAGACAATTTTGAATGGTATTATTTTAGAAGAACAAAGTGGGTTTTCCTTGAATAGATCAATTATGGAAGGAAAATTTATTATTGCTCATGAGGCTATACATTCGATCAGATAAGCGAAAACCAAATAGAATGATTGTCAAGTTTGATATACAAAAGGTGTATGACAAGGTGAATTGGAGCTTTCTATTTGTTGTGATGTGAAAGTTTGGGTTTTTTCCTGACTGGCTTAATTGGGTCAAGAGTTGTGTATGTTCCTCACATTTCTCTATTCTGGTCAATGGCAGTCTGTAGCTGTTTTCTGAGTCATCTAGGGGTTTGAGACAAGGTGATCCAATATTTCCCTTCCTTTTTATTATTCTGGTTGAATCTTTAGGTCGTTTTATTTCAAAGAGAAGGGACAATGGTTTGTGGAAAGGTGTGAAAGTGGCTCAAGGTGTAAGGGCTCTTACTCATTTACAATTTGCTAATGATACATCACTTCTTGGGGAAGCATCCTTAAGGAAAGCAATAATTACGAGAAGCATGCTAGATAAGTATACTCAATGGTCAGGACAAAAGATCAAATGGAGAAAGTCAGATATATACTTTTTTAAAATAGATGTGGGGAAACAGAAGGAGATCTCTTAGATTATGGGGATGAAGATTGGTGGGCTCCTAGGAAAGTATCTTGGCTTTCCACTTTTTGGAGGTGCTAGCAGATTGTCCATTTGGAATAATTTGGTGGACAACTGCATTCAAATAATGGATGGGTAGAAGAGTAAATGGTTGACCTCACCTCGGCATATTTTAATGTTGAAGATAGTTATCTATACTATACCTATTTTCTCTATGATGTGTTTGAAGATCCCTCACAAAGTGTTGAAGGTAATTGAGCAAAAAATGAGGAAGTTTTTTTGGAATGGTGCACAACATGAGAACAAAATCCCTTTGTTGGCATGGGAAAAAATATGCAAACCTAAGCAAAAGAGAGGTGCAAGTCTAAGAAATTGGTAGAACATGAATGAGGCGATGGGAACAAAAATGGTTTGGGCTATTTATGAAAATCTCGATCAACTATGGGTACAAACTTTTAAGGCTAAGTATCTAGATTGCTAGGAGGATTAGATAATTTTCATGATTGCCAATCCTCTAAGTGTTTCTGCAATTTGGAATTTTATAGTATCGTGTAGGAAAATTATAACAGATTATATTACGTGGGAGATTGGAGATAGCAGGAATGCAAAATTTTGGATAGACTCGTGGGATGGTAAGACTTCTATTGGACTGGGTGGAGAGATGGATGAAGTTAGGACTCTGAGTGAGCTTTGGGGGTTTAAAGTTAGGAATTATTTGGAACCTATAAGGGTGGATGAAAGGTTAGAGTGGCACTAGAAATCTGTTAGAGAGGCTCTTTGAAATCCAAATCATATAAGAATGATGGAAAATACCTTTATGGAGTGAAGAGTGTTTATCTCAGAGAATACGGATGTAGTGAGATGATGTGGTGTGAAGAGTGGTAATTACTCGATCAAAATTGGTTACCAAATGTTTGATATTGATGCTGAGGAAATTGAGTGGCCAACAAGCCTATGTTGGGGAAAGGAGTGTCTCCCTAAGGCTGGTTCTTTTACATGGTTAGCAATTAAAGGTATAATTTTGACACGAGAAAGAAGGAAGCGGCTTGGGATGGTTGGACCATCAAGATGCATAATGTGTGGCAACAATGAAGAAACTACATATCACCTACTTCTTAATTGTGATGTGGTTCTGGATTGTTGGAGGATGGTCCAAGGTAAGTTAGCATGGCAAGGTCCTCTCCCACGAACATTGAAAGAAGCTTTTCTATGTTGGCCTAGATGTTATAATAAATCTATTTTCTCGTGTGTATGGAAGATTAGCCCAAAAGTGATCATTTGGGAAATTTGGAAGGAGAAGAACTAGTGAATCTTTTAGGATAAAATAGAGTCATTGCAAAGGAGTCTGGATAGGATTGATGTGTCTAATGAAGAAGTTGTGGGTGTTGTAGTTTCAAGACTTGTAGCAAAGGATACAATATTATCTAAAGAAGATTCATGTATCCAAGGGTGTTGGCCAAAGATTAAATCCAGGCTCATTCATGGGCCTAGATAATATTTTTTGTCTTCTTGCCCTCTTGTTGCACAAAATATGGTATAGTGGGATTCCCCGGGAAAAGGTTGGGTTAAGAAAACTTTTGATGGAGCTTATAAAGGTAATCTAGGTGTCTGGGGGGAAGGGGTGGTTTTGAGAGATTGGAAAGGAAATATATTAGCACTAGTTGCTCGAAGGCTTGATAGGGGAACAAATAATAAGGCGGAGGTTGAGGCAGTTCTGCTAACAATTGAATGGGGCCTAAAACTTGGTTTCTCTAATTTGCATTTGTAAGGATATTCTCTAATTATAATTAATATGATAATCAAAGGAGAGACAAAAGATTGGGTTTTAGATAATTTTGTTAAAAAGATAAAAAAAATGATTTGAATTTTCTCAGTGATTTTAGAGTCTCTCATGTTCATCGAAAAGGGAATGAGGTAGTGGATGTGTTGTTGAAATGGGAAATATCATTTGAGTTCGAAAATTCAAGTCATTTTAATGATTTCTGAAATCTTGTGAATGATGAGGTGGAGGCAGATTTTTAAGTGGTCGTGCATATCCTAGATAATGGCAAATAAGGAGAAGGATGGTGGCAAACCTGCCTATTAGTTTGATGTGCAGTGGATTAAATATTGCCTTAGTAGGATTAGACTATTGGTATCATGACAAAGATAGTGCCTTTATGTATCTGATTTAATGAGTAGGGTTTTTGATGGCGCAATTTGGCAGATGGCTTTTGAAATGGCAGTGCATTGTTGATTGCCTCGGCTTTTTTATTGTGGCTTCTTTGAGGCATGTTTTTTGTACTTTTATCTACATCTCCTTTCTCTCTTCATAGAGCCTAGTTGAAGATTGGATTGAGTGTGGGTACAAAGGTGGTCGTATTGTAGAAGTGGAGAAAATGGAGGCTAGCATAACTTTTAAAATAGAGAGGCAATTGGTCTCCTTCATCTTGTGAGTATCTGATAGAAGATTGAAGGACCTTTTTCAGTTCAAGGATAAGAGGTTAATTGATGCAATGAAAATGGTAATGGGAGAGAGAATTAATCATATTAGTCATCGATATAGGACAAATATGGATGTATATTTATTAATGGCAGTATGGGGACTAGAATTTGGAGCCTCGATAGACTCTATGAAATAGTGCTAGAGGAGTATTTTTTAGGGTTGAAATTCATCTTTGAATGGGTAGTGTCTGGGGAAGGCTTTGATATGTCTGAAGGTGCCAATGATGGTGCTCCTATAGATAATTTTCTATTTGTGAGATTATAGGATCGCGAACTAAAAGAAAGGTTCTTGGCATTGGTGTGACATGGGTGGGAGGCTTTGAAGACCTTCATGGAGTTGATGCATGTGGAAGAGTAACTGAGGGAGGAAATGGAGGAGGCTAGGCGGGAGGTGGGGCGCAAGTTACGACCAAGAAAGAGAAAGATTGATGTAGAGGTAGCTCATACTAGGCTATGCGGTGGTTTTGCTCGAACGTTCTATGTTATTTGTATCTATTTTTTATGTCCATCGATTCGGCTAAACACTTTTCTATAATCTTTAAGCCGGTAGTTAATTTCTCTCGATATATGTTATTATGTAAGTATTTGAGCATAGTTTGAGTTCATTTTGGTGTTTGTCTAGATGTTTTTGCAAGGGTTTTTTGTGACTTAGAATGGATGTAAGGGAAGTTTAGAAAAAGAGGCTTGAAGGAAGTTGGATAAAGGGGGTTGCATAAGTTTAATCTAAGTTTAGAAAAGGAGGCTTGAAGAAAGTTGGATAAAGTGAACTAGTGTGAATGGTAGGAGTTTTGTTGGGCAAGGAGGGATCTAAAAGGAACAAAAGGAATTATGGTTGATAATTAAGACATCACTTTTAGCTTGTCAAAGTTTATTGTGGTTACATGCATTGTGACCAATGAAATGATAAAATATATTGAAATATCCATTAGCCAAGGACCCATTTCTCACATATATAAAATTACATATATCCATTCCTATAGTTTTACACTTATCTTAGTTCCTTGGAGGCGTAATATAGAGAAGAATGTCGTTGCATGACCACAAATAATACAATCACAACATGCACAATAGTTTGTAGTATCCACTCGCAAATAAATTTTAGGTCAATGCCACAAAATTTCACATATTATAGGAATATGATATCAAGATTATGATAGTTTATTATTTTACAAACTTAATTATTCCCAAAGGGGAAGAGAATACCTTAACAATGTATAGCATTACTAGACATTGAGAAAAATATAACCATCAATATGTCACCTTAAGCTAGCATTGAATTTTGATTAAATGATCACACACACACACACACACACACACACACACACACACACACACACACACACACACACACACACACACACACACACACACACACACACACATACAAAAACACACATATATACATATAGATATATACATATTTACATATACAAATATACATACACATATACATACATATACAAATACATATGCATATACATATACATATATACATATATACATACATATATACATATATACATACATATATACATATATACATAGATATATATGTATATATATATATCTATGTATATATATATGTATATATGTATGTATATATATATGTATATATATGTATGTATATAGATATATATACATATATATATATATATGTATATATATGTATGTATATAGATATATATACATATATATATATATATATATGTATATATGTATGTATATATGTATATATGTATGTATATATGTATATATATATGTATATATATATGTATGTATATAGATATATATGTATATACACACACACACACACATATATACATATATATATCACAGATGGTAGACAATGGTAAAGACATCAAATATCTCAGAAAAATAAATAGACAGATAACTATATATATGTGTGTACACACACACACACACACAATACAGTCAAAACAAGCAAAATAGTATGTAGTATCCACTCCAAAAGAGAACAACTGTTTAGCTAATCATAGGTTAGTACCTAAAACTCTCTCTCTCTCTCTCTCTCTCTCTCTCTCTCTCTTTATATATATATATGCATATGCATATGCATATGTATTTGTATGTATGTATGTAAGTAAGTATGTGTGTATGTATGTATGTATATATACATATGTATATATATGTGTGTATATATATGTATATATATGTGTATGTATATGTATATGTATCTGTATATGTATATGTATATGTATATGTATGCATATTGTTGGCATGGTGATGATTTTTATATTGGATGACATTTAAGTGTTGTCGTTGATGGCACATATGCACACACACATATGGTTTGATTCTCTTAGTTAAGTCAAAGTGGTACTACTCCTAAGTCTTCATATTGCAAACCTATATCATATGTGTAGAAAAGTCTAACGGGTATATGTAGACAACTGGTTTATGAAGTAATGACAATTGGTTTTGGTCAATTCACCTGTTATTGTTTCGAGATACAATGGAGAGAGGAAAGGAGGAGAATGGAGACAATTGGTATGAGAGTTGGAAGCGGTTAACACTCAACCGGTATCGGTGTTCCAACCGGTTTCACAAATTGTGTGATGAGTTATTACCGGTCGTAATGAGTTATCTCTAACTGATATTTTTTAGTGATGATTTGTGATGTGTTATGAAAGATTGTTCAGATTCACTAAACCTAGGCAATTGTGATGAGATTCTTGAGCTGACATGAAATCTAATGTTTATAAAAAGACATTGTGATGAGTAATTTTTAAAAATGAAAGACACTAGAGATGTTATGAGTGAGTGTTGATGTGATTTATTGAAGGAGTTGCAGAGTATGTCGGTGATGCAGTATTGAGTGAGTAAAAAAGGATCTATACAAGAAAGATGTGCTATTTCTAGATCATACCACCTGTGTTGGCTTTACAATAGAAAGGAGATTGTTGGCATTTCAATAAGGATATTGAGAAGGTTGTTGGAGATTTTTGATATAACTAAAGAAGGATGATTACTATCTTAATAATATTATTTTGTCATTGATGTCAAGAAATTAATTTTCTGATTCAGTATGATGTTGCCATATCTTGAGAAGTATGTGTTGATGAGTATTAGGAGGTCGGTAAGTGACATAGAAAGAATTTGATAATAAAGGGGAGATATAAGTTATTCAATGGGCAACTATTACCAAGTTAGACAATGATGAGATCATGTTGTTTTGATTGTTTTGATATCCTACACATGTTGTTGATTGTAAGTTTAATACTATACCATGTCACCGAGCAAGGAACCTAGTCGCTAAACCCTAAGGTACCTAGTCAGTAAACCCTAAGGTTATCAATATCAGTTAACAAAGGCAGAATGTCTACCAAGCAAAGTTCAGTATGAACCGAGTAACAACCGAGTTATAATAGATCGCATTGGATGGATAAAAGCATTATTTAATGAAGGATGTTGATGAGCTGGAGTTTATTAAATGATTAGTATGTCGCGCATGAAGTTTGTTAAGGATCTATGGCTTCGAAAATTCAGGAGGAAGATCTACAACATAGATTGAACCGCAATAACCTAGCACAAGTTCCTAAGAAGGAATAGAAGTTCCAAGGTGAGGTAAAATGTTTTCAGTTCGAAGGATACATTGAACCTAGTCAAGTTTGATGATCTAATGGCTAAGATTGATAATGGGAAATGTGATCAAGGAGATTAAGCGGTTAGAAAATTGTTTATAAATAAGGAATTGTTGATAAACAATGCATGTGGGCAAATGTATTCACAGTGATGCTACAAGAATGTTTATCGAGCTTAAAAGTTTGAAGATCTGATTGAAGAATAGATTGAGTAGCCCAGAATAGATTGAGTAGCCCAGCAAGCCCATGAAGGGATTAGATAAGTCTTATGACAAGATTGTTTTGAGAAAATAAGAATCCACTTTAGCATTTTAGATGTGAAGTTGCAGATATATTTTTATTACTGCTATTTTGTAAAGTGACAGAAAATCTCTTAACTGAGTGGACCTAACAGTCTTATTTGTAAATCCTCTAGCAAGGTAACATTCTAAATGAGTGTTTCAAATCCTTTGACAAGGTCACTTCTAACAAAGTGAAGATTCTAATAGATGTGAGGGAAATCCCTTAACTAGGTCACATCTAGCAATGTGTTTGTAATCTTTAACAGGATTTGCTTTTAACCGAGCATACTCTAGAAGGGTATATTTCTTAGTGGGTCCAAAATCCCATAGTGGTTTTTCCCTATTTGGGTTTCCACGTTAAATCTAGTGTTATATTTGTTGAGAGGATTATCTATTCATGAGTTTGAATGTTTTACAATTTTGGTTATATATTTATAAGTATAGTCTACCGAGGTTGAATCTATTGAATATATTGAAGATTAAGTTTGTATGATTCACCCCCCCTCTCATCTTGTTTACTATTAGCATTAGAACTTTACAATTGGTATCAAAGCTATGGACTCCGGAAGAAAATTTTAAAGGTACTTGAGGCAAAGATCTGAAGATGTATAAAAGGGATGCAACAAAGCTGAACAAGTCAAGTTTCTCCACATGGCAGAAAAGGATGAAGTTGCGCTTATCAAGAATTGGAGAATATGCAACATATTGTTTGGAGAATGATTACATAGCACCTAGCACCAACCCGATGACCTTGGAAGAGATAAAAGCAAAGCAAGAACATATTCAAGCTATGATTAAAAAAACATCAACATTGACCGACTCAGAGTGTAATGATCTAGAAGGCTATAATAATGCAAAAGCAATGTGGATGAAGCTCATATCTATGTATGGCGATGATGAACATGTCCAAAGAGAAAAAGTAGATAGTCTAAGAGGTCAACTTGAATCCATGAGAATGAATGAAGGTGAGAACATAACCCAATACAGTACAAGGTTAAAGGAAATTGTAATCAAATTAAAGGAGCAGGAGGAACTATTGAAGAAAAGGATGTAACAAGTAAGTTGTTGAGAACCCTTCTACCTGCTTATGCCATTCGAGTCTCCGCAATCAATGAATTGAGGTCTGTACTGAACATGACAGTTTCTTTGGATGCCACTATCAGTAAGCTACATGCATTTGAGTTAAGTAATTTTGATAACAATGGGTCTTCGGTAAATAAAGTAGAATCTGTATTCAATTCTTTTCATATTGGTGAATCTGATGACTATAATGATAGAATGAATAAGTATTCTGAAGGAAATCATAGTGGAGCAAGTGAGAGATTTCATAAAAACATGGAAGTACACAAACTGTATGAGGAGATCACAAAGGAAGAAGAGTTTGAAGCACTATTGGCCAAAAGGTTACCGAGAGGCAAAGGTAACTATAAAGGAAAGCTACCTTTAAAATGTTTTAATTGTGATAAAATAGGACATATGGCTTCTAATTGCCCTGACAAAGAATCTAGTGAAAAGAGAGAATACCGAGATGACAGACATAAAGACAATCACTACAGAGGACACCGAGACTTTAGAAGGAGAGACAAAAAGACATGCCTAGTAGCCGATGAGGAATCCAATGATGATAAATCTGATGAAACTGATACAGAGGAAGTTGTTTATGTGGCTATTAAAGATGGATCAGATAAAGAAAGGTATGAAGAAAAACCCCTAATATCTCACATAGATAATAATGATTCTTGGATCATAGACAGTGGATGCTCACATCACATGAAAGGTGATAAACACAAGTTTGTTAAATTAGAAGACTATGATGGAGGATATGTAAGATTTGGTAACGATGCACCATGTCCGGTGAAAGGTAAAGGATCTATAACACTTTTTGACAATGCTAAATGTGATGATGTATACTGGGTTGAAGGTTTGAAATACAATTTTTTGAGTGTAGCACAGCTAAACAATACAGGATACCGAATAGAATTCCAGAAGGGATGTGTCAAAGTTCATGACAAACATGGCAAGCTGGTTGCTACCGGGACACAAACAAAAGGTAATACATTTCATCTTGACTGAACTCGGAATAAATGTCTATATGCAAAAATAGAAGATACCTGGTTATGGCATAAAAGGTTTTGTCATGTAAATTTTGATAATCTGATCAAAATAAGAAAGAAGCACCAACTAAGAGGTATACCGAGCCTGGAAAAACTTGAGAATGCTATGTGCCAAGGATGCCAGATGGGTAAGATGAGAAGATCAAGCTTTACAAGTAACTCCTACACTTCTAAAGGAATTTTAGATCTAGTACACACTGATCTTTATGGTCCCATGAAAGTTCAAAGTTATTATGGTGAAAAATACTTCATATTATTTGTGGATGATTACTCAAGGATGATGTCAGTTATGTTTTTAAAAGAAAAATAAGAAGCTTTTCAAATGTTTAAATGGTACAAGGCAAGAGTTGAAAATGAAACGGGAAGGCAGCTGAAATGTCTTAGTTCTGATAGAGGAGGAGAATTCACTTCTGATGAATTTAACTTATTCTACAATGATCATGGTATAAAAAGGGAAGTGTCTGCACCGAGAACAACTTAGCAAAATGGGATAGCTGAGAGAAGAAACAGATCAATTGTAGATTGTGCCAGAACCCTGATGATAGAAAAGAGGGTACCTCAAACATTTTGGAGAGAAGCAATCAGCACTGCTATTTACACCCTGAATAGAGTACAATTGAAGAAAGGAACTATGAAGACACCATATGAAATATGGTATGACAAGAAACCTAATGTAAGTTATTTTAAAATCTTTGGAAGTAGATGTTATGTTCACAAAGATGACAGAAATGGAAAGTTTGATCAGAAAAGCGAGGAAGGAACATTTCTTGGTTATTCTTCTAGAAGTAAAGCATTTAAATGTCTGATCAAATCATCTAACAAAATAGTAGAAAGTATAAATGTGAAAATTCATGAATTTGTAGAAAGAAATGATGAAAGAAATTCCAAAGAACCAGAAAATTATGAAGAATTTGCTTATGTTCAATCAAGAAGTCCTACCGAGAAAGTTGCTGAAGAAAATGAAGATAATATCTAGTTACCGAGTGATGAAGAAGATCATACAGAGCCTACCGAGCCTATATTTGCCAAATATGTCAGAAGAAATCATGCATCAAGTCAGATTATAGGAGATAAGGATGATCATGTGATGACAAGGAACAAACTAAGATAGAACGCATGTCTGATATCTAAATTTGAACCGAGAATAGTAAAAGAGGCATTTAACAATGAATATTGGATAAATACTATGATAGAAGAGATTGATCAAATAAAGAAGAATGAAACATGGACATTGGTCCCAAGACCGAAGGACAAAAATGTAATCGGTACAAAGTGGATTTTCAGAATCAAGCTAAATGAAAAAGGTGAGGTCATTCGGAACAAAGCAAGACTAGTTTGCAAAGGTTATGCTCAAGAAGAAGGAATAAATTATGGTGAGACTTTTGCACCTGTGGCTAGACTTGAGGGAGTAAGAACATTGTTGGCATATGCTGCTTTCAAAAATTTTAAGGTATATCAAATGGATGTTAAATCTGCATTTTTGAATGGTATACTAGAAGAAGAAGTTTATATTGAACAGCCTGAAGGATTTGTTGAAGACAAGAGTAAAGATCAGCTATGTAAATTGAACAAAGCTTTATATTGTCTGAAACAAGCACCTAGAGCATGATATGAGCAACTGTACTCTTACTTGATTAAGATTGGATTTATAACGACAAGTGAAAACAACAATATGTACATGAAGAATGATGAGCACAATGGAATATTGATCTTAGCCATATTTGTTGATGATATTATTTTTTGTGGAAATGGTTCTCTATGCAAGAACTTTGGAAATGAAATGTGCAAAGAATTTGAGATGTCATTAATTGGTGAGATAAAGTATTTTATAGGTTTACAAATACTGCAAATGAAAGATGAGATATTCATTACTCAATCCAAGTACATAAAGGAAATCTTGAAGAAATTTGGAATGGAGGATTCTAAACATGTAAGTACTCCTATGACTACTAATTGTAAACTATCAAAGAATGATGAATTTGCATCTGTTGATGAGACACTTTACCGATCTATGATTGGAAAGCTGCAATATGTTGTTCACAGTAGGCCATATATAACACATGCAGTAGGAATAGTTGCAAGATTTTCTGCAGATCCCAAAGAAACCCATATGACAGCAATCAAGAGAATTTTTAGATACCTGAGAGGCACTAAAGACTATGGCTTAGTATATGAAAAGAGGAATGATTTTGATTTAAAAGTTTATACTGATGTTGATTGGGCAGGAAACATTGATGACAAGAAAAGCACAAGTGGTGGAGCTTTCTTCTTGGGAGATAGACTAGTAAGTTGGCTTAGCAAGAAACAAGGATGCATTTCATAATCAATAGCTAAAGCTGAATATGTCACTGCAGCATTGAATTGTACCAATATTGCATGGATCAAACAACTGTTGGAAGGTATAAATGAGAAAGTTACTGAGCCAGTAACTATATTTTGTGATAATACTAGTGCCATTAACATTTCAAAGAATCCGGTAATGCACTCTAAGACAAAGCATATCTCTATAAAGTATCATTATCTCAGAGAAGAAGTTCAAGAGAAGAAAGTTGTGCTGGAATATATCAGTTCAAAGGAGCAAATAACAGACATCTTCACAAAGCCACTACCAAGGGACACTTTTGAGTATCTCAGAAGCAAGCTAGGGGTCCAACCCCTATCTTCTACTCACTGACAGAGTTCGGTGAAAGCATCAATTCAATGACTCTATCAAATATTATTCATGGATTGATGCTGATTTATGCACTTTAGGAGGTTTTCTAAAGGTGTGCAGGAAATAGTGATTGGAGACAAGTTGCTCTGACCGAGACTGAGATAATACATGTGTAACATAGTAAGGCAAATCACTTCATAGGGGAAGAAAACATGAATTAGCTCTTTTTCTTTTTTTTGGCATTGTTGTCAAAGGGGGAGAAGACTAAATGGAGAAGTTAGGCTAAATGGAGAAGATAATAGAAACCCAATGCTAGGGGGAGAAGACTTCAGGAGAAGGTTCGATCAGCTCAAGGATAACAGGAGAAGACTAAACATCAATTTGAATCCGAATCAGTTGGAACAAATCAAGTTGGTATTACCATTTAATTGTTGGTTTTGCCATCAATGCCAAAGCAGGAGATTGTTGGCTTTACAATAGAAAGGAGATTGTTGGCATTTCAATAAGGATATTGAGAAGGTTCTTGGAGATTGTTGATATAACTAAAGAAGGATGATTACTGTCTTAATAATATTATTTTGTCATGGATGTCAAGAAATTGATTTTCTGATTCAGTATGATGTTGCCATATCTTGAGAAGTATGTGTTGATGAGTATTAGGAGGTCGGTAAGTGACACAGAAATAATGTGATAATAAAGAGGACATATAAGTTATTCAATGGGCAACTATTACCGAGTTAGACAATGATGAGATCATGTTGTTTTGATTGTTTTAATATCCTACACATGTTGTTGATTGTAAGTTTAATACTATACCATGTCACCAAGCAAGGTACCTAGTCGGTAAACCCTAAGGTTATCGATATCAGTTAACAAAGGAAAAATGTCTACCAAGCGAAGTTCAATATTAACTGAGTAACAACCGAGTTATAATAGATTGCATTGGATGGATAAAAGAATTATTTAATGAAGGATGGTGATGAGCTGGAGTTGATTAAATGATTGGTATGCCGCGCATGAAGTTTGTTAAGGATCTACGGCTTTGAAAATTCAGGAGGAAGATCTACAACACAGATTGAACTACAATAACCTAGCACAAGTTCCTAGGAAGGAATGCAAGTTCCAAGGCAAGGTAAAACATTTTCAAATTGAAGGATACATTGAACCTAGTCAAGTTTAATGATATGATGGCTAAGATTGATCATGGGAAATGTGATCAAGGAGATTAAGCGGTTAGAAAATTGTTTATAAATAAGGAATTGTTGATAAATAATACATGCAGGCAAATGTATGCACAGTGATGCTATAGGAATGTTTACCGAGCTCAGAAGCTTGAAGATCTGATTGAAGAACATATTAAGTAGCCTAGAAAGCCCATCAAGGGATTAGATAAGTCTTATGACAAGATTGTTTTGAGCAAATAAGAATCTGCTTTAGCATTTTAGATGTGAAGTTGCAGATATATTTTTATTACTGTTATTTTGTAAAGTGACAGAAAATCTCTTAACCGAGTGGACCTAACAGTCTTATTTGTAAATCCTCTAGCAAGGTAACATTCTAAATGAGTGTTTGAAATCCTTTGACAAGGTCACTTCTAACAAAGTGAAGATCCTAACAGATCTGAGGGAAATCCCTTAACTGAGTCACATCTAGCAATGTGTTTGTAATCTTTAACAGGATTTTCTTTTAACCGAGCATAGTCTAGAAGGGTATCTTTGTTAGTGGGTCCGAAATCCCACAGTGGTTTTTGCCTATTTGGGTTTCCACGTTAAAACTGGTGTTATATTTGTTGAGATGATTATCTGTTCATGAGTTTGAATGTTTTACAGTTTTGGTTATATATTCAAAAGTATAACCTACCAAGGTTGAATTTGTTGAATATATTGAAGATTAAGTTTGTATGATTCACCCCACCCTCTCATCTTGTTTACTATTAGCAAAAAATGATCTATACAAGAAATATGTGTTATTTCTAGATCATACCACCTATTGTTTTCTAATCAATACAGTAGTTAAATCCCCTAAGCGGGTAAGCTCTAACAAGGTGATTCATTAGCTTGGATTTGAAATCCTCTACCGAGGTTACTCCTCATAGGGTATTACCTTTACCTAGGTATAGCTTCTAACAGGAATTTGGGATATTTAACAAGATTTTCTCCTAACAGATCACTTTGTAGACCTTATCAGGACAAATACCTATTTTTGCAGATAGTTAACTTAAGAGTCCCATCTCACCGTGGTTTTTCCCAGTTGGGTTTTGCATGTATAAACACTTGTGTTATGGTGAATTTTTTACTTGTTGTGAATTCTTTTATAACACTTTGGATTGCATCCAAAGTCTTAAGTAAATTGGTTAATCACTTTTACCGATCTGGCTTGAAAGTGTTATTATTTTTTTTATCAATAATTGACTCCCCCTCTTAGTGTTTCATATTTCTATCAATTGATATCAGAGGCTAACTTCTTTAAGGCTTAATCGCTTGGAAGGAAACCCTAAAGCCATTATGAGAGATATGAGTTATAGAGAGATGGCTAGAGTACTTGATGCAACCAGAGAAGAGCTTCAAACCTTGAGAGGAAGATTCAAAGCTTCACAAGTAGAAAGGAGAGAGTTGACTGAGAAATTATTGGAGATCTCTAACAACATCTCTTCAGATGAGGCCAAGATTGATGCATAGGCTGAAGAAGTGGAGAAACTCAATGGTGAAAAGCTCAACCCGGGGAGAGAACTTGAAGCTCTTATGCTCTGTATGAGTCAATAACTTGAAGAAAGGAGAGCAAATGAAGACATAATCAAAGAGAAGGATTATGATATTTCTAAGATCAAGCAGGTGAATGCATCTTTGCGTGAACACTGGGATGAGGAGAAGGAAGAGAATGAATCATTACAATTAGAGCTTGAAATGACAATGTCTCTTAGAGATAATCTTACAACTAGAATAATGAAGATCTTGCCAAAGATCTTACTGAGGCTAATGGAAAGCTTGGGAAATTAAACAAGAGTTTTTCTATGCTAGATGAACAGATCCAATCTCAGAGGATGAAAGGTGACACAAGATTAGGATTCAATACATCTCAGAAAGGAGAATCTTCTAGTACCAAGAATAGCATGCATAAAGGTAAAACTGCTCCTAAGGCTAAGAAGCGTACCGGTAAGAAGGCTTACAAACCTAGACATACTGCTAATGTTTGTAGAAGCAAATCTAATGAGAACAATCTAAGGTCAAAAACAAGAAATTGTTCAAGAGGTAATCAATCACCCGTGTCAATAGAAATGATTTCCACAAGATATTGAAAAAGACATTTCTAATTCTTTATTTTCAATTCTTGAAAATAAATGGAAGTTGATTTTAGAATAGGACCAAGAAATTAGTGATAGGGTTTTTGTTCAATATTTTCCTGAGTTGTCTTGAGATGAATTATTAGCATTAGTTGCTAAGTACAAAGGACAATTTTATTCTAAATCAAAGAGACTGAAATTATTGGATGGAAAGATTCAAACTGTTGAAGATGATACTCATCGTATAGCTCAAGATATTGAAAGGATGGATGCACTATTGAAAGGATATGAAAATAAACCTAATCAGATTGAGACTGGAGCTCCACCGGAGCTAGATGCTAAAGAGTTTATTACACCAGATGTAGTATATCTTGTCAAGAATAAGGATGACACAAGTTCTCGATCAGTTATATTCTTTATGGATGATACTGAAGAAATCCAAGATACTGTTGACACAACTAGTAATGTCATTGAACCAGTTGAGGAAACTGAATAGCTACCAGATATTGTTGGTGAATAATTAACAAAGGAAGCACCAGTTACTAAACCTAGTGTGGGTATTCAATCGCCACCAAAAAAGGATAATAATATTGAAAGTCAACTGCCACCAGTCACTTCAGCCACATAGGACAAACAAATAGAGATGGAGAAAGAGAAGAAGGCTGAAGCGAAAAAGGATGAAGAGGAGAAAGTAAAGAAGGAGAAAACAATAGTTGATGATGATGATGAATCAATAAGAATACAAGGTCCAATTGATGTGGACAAATTGAGAGCATCTGAATTGATGGAGATTTCTACTATTATGCAATCCTCGGCTCAAAAGAAAAGGTTGAAAGAGCAAAGAAAAGAAGCAGAGACTATACAAACTATTGTTGACATTCTGTCAAGTCTCCTACAAGAGACTAACACTAGCAATTTGTCTACCTCTATTGCAAAACTTGGATAGTTGGTTGTTGATGCAACCGACCAACTGAAATCACTTGAAGATGCAACACATTCCCTAGCTGAAAAAGGTTATAGGAAGAAAATGGGAGAAC
This sequence comes from Cryptomeria japonica, assembly GCF_030272615.1. Taxonomy (NCBI): domain Eukaryota; kingdom Viridiplantae; phylum Streptophyta; class Pinopsida; order Cupressales; family Cupressaceae; genus Cryptomeria; species Cryptomeria japonica. Next base: position 217,401,826 of record NC_081407.1, on the reverse strand, counting down.
AACTAATGTAAGATATTGATAATGACAAGATTACTTTATCTGTAAATAAAGATCTTTTGAGAATTGTTATTGAAACTGGAGTTAAAATTTTGGCCAATACATCTAAAGTTTCATTTTTCTATTCGTATTTGAAGAAGAGGCGAGAAGATACAGAAAAAGGAACTAGAGAGGATATGTAATGCTTATATACCAGTACAAGATTCAACTTTAGATTTTGGCAAATTGCTTGATGCTTTGTAATATATGTTAGATGTTTAATATTTTGAATAGGTTAAGCGAATCAGATCCTTGAAAGAATTGAAGAACTAGTTGATTCCAAAAGTTGAAATCGTACAGAGGGTATACAAGGATTTAGAAGTAGTTTTGGCTACCCCAGAGATGAGCACATTGGAAGCAATGGAAGAATTTGCTGTACAAATTATGACAATTGTTGAGATGACTGAAACATTTTTAGAAACATGGGGTAATGATTTTACAAAGATGAAGGTTCATTATAGCGACATTTTCTTAAGAATTGCATTGTACTCACCTTGAAAAACTCTTATATTTATATATATGTAGTTTTTGATGCAAATTTGGATGTAATATGTATGTATTTTACTTTTCAATTTGGCATTGTTGTCAAAGGGGGAGTAGATATATGTATGTGTGTGGTGAAAATTTTATATGTACTATTAAGGGGGACTCTATACATTTTTGTAAGCACCCTTAGCTATAAAATCTTCTAAGTGTATTCATCAATGCCAAAGGGGGAGATTGTTGGCATGGTGATGATTTTGTATTGGACGACTTTATGTGTTTTCATTGATGGCACACATACACACACACACACATATGTTTTGATTGTCTTAGTTAAGTCAAACAGGTACTACTTTTAAGTCTTCATAATGAAAACCGATATCATATGTATAGAAAAGTCTAACCGGTATGAAGGTGTCTAATCAATATATGTAGACAACCGATTTATGAAGTAATGTCAATTGATTTTGGTCAATTCCACTATTACAGTTTTGAGATGTAGTGAAGAGAAGAAAGGAGGAGAATGGAGACAATCAGTATGAGAGTTGGAAGTGGTTAACACTCAACCAGTATTGGTGTTCCAACCATTTTGACAGATTGTGTGATGAGTTATCTTTAACCGACATTTTCTAGGTGATTATTTGTGATGTGCTATGAAAGATTGTCCAGATTCACTGAACCGAGGTAATTGTGATGAGTTTCTTTAGTTGAGATGAAATATAATGTCTATAAAAAGATATTGTAATGAGACATTTTTAAAAATGCAAGATACTAGAGATGGTATGAGTCAAAGTTGATGCCATTTATGGAAGGAGTTGTAGACTATGTCGCTGATGCAGTATTGAGTGAGCAGAAAAGGATCTATACAAGTAAGATGTGATGTTTCTAGATTATACCACATGTTGTTTTCTAATTATTGTTAGCATTGTGTTGTCATTGATATCAATCGGTATGGAATAACTACCAGTAGAAGAGATGTATATGCAACACTACCATGGAGGAGTAAAGGATGAGATATCTTTGATATCATTTTGTGTTGTAGGACACCGGTAAGGTAAGGAAGAGAATGTCATCAGATGGATTACCACTGGTGTTACCAGTACATAAGTTAGTCCTTGACTTGTATGTATGGAATGGTATGGTTACCGATACTGGCATGGTGTATCACCAGCAAGAAGAGTATGTCAACTGGCAAGTGAAGTGTTGACAATGAGCAGAATGCTTGGATGGTGTTTGTGAAGAAGACACAAAATGTTAACTAAATCACATCAACACCAAAGGAGAAGAATGAATAGATCACCGATATATTATGAAGTTGCAGAGCAAAAGGACTCCCACCGAATGAAGATGCAGTCAGTATGGGAAGAGATGACCAACACCGGATCACATGGGCTTGTTTGAAGATATGCTACAAAAAAAGGAAAGTCGCATGAGTACATTGCAGAAAGAAGATGGTTTCACTCCACTGGTATGTTGAGCTTATATCCTATTATTTATTGTGTGCATCATAGCTCTATGAGATAAGGAAGATGATGTAAAGGCGGGTTTTTGAAGGTTCACACCGGATTTACTAGTGAATTGATGGAATTCCTTAAGTGCATGAGAATAGGAATATGCACCAGACTGACAGAGAAGGCAAGTTGAGTTACCGGAACAGATGGAGTGTGATGTGTTTGTCATCTTCACAAACCAGTTGTGATATGGTCTGAGCTGATCAAGAAGAAGGCAAGGTTGAGCAGATGCAAATAGAGGAATGTGGCCTTCCTGAAGATAGAGTCTCGTGAAGGTTGATGACATAGTGTCATCAAGAGTGCTTACCAGTATGTAAGTCCATAGGTAATGTGGACAAGGTGTAGATGTAGATGTCTTTTGACCTTGTGGGAATGAGCATTCTTTGGTTAGAGATGTCTAGAGACTAGTTTTGGTGTTCCACCGACAGTTCAACAAAGAGCAGACATGAGGAGTCAACCGGTAAAGTGTGAGATACCGACAGGGTTAGTAAACTGGTAGGAAAGACGACCGATAGAGTGTTTGGTCAGTGATCCTATCTGGACTGACATGGAGAGTCAAGCTGGCAATTGGTCGACATGGATGCCACATGGAGTGAAAGTGGCAGACCCATAGTCAAATGAAGAAGGAATGTACATCGACGGGGTAGTTGTAGAGTTGGTGGACATTAATGGAAGATCCCACAAATCATGGGATGTATTATAGAGTCATTGCAGCTCGAGGTCTGGAGGAAAACTATGAGCTAGATAAGAGTGATTGAGGAGATCGAGGCAGATGAAGCAAACTGCAAGATCAATCTTGGTGTTTGACCAAGAGATCAGCCGATAGGGAAAAAGAAGATCATTGGAGATAGAAGGCATGATCAAGAGGGTGCGTTAATGGCAGAGTTGTATAGTCGACTGTCTAAGAGATCAAATTGGGCAAGATCTGATAGGATTTGGTTTAACTCAAGGATGATGAGGAAACCCTAACTGCCTAGAATTCTAATAGGCTTCTGGCAGGAAAACCAAACTATAAATATGTAGGCCAAATACATTGTTAAGGGCTGCTGAAGAAAAGAATATAGAGCTGTTGCAAAGTGATTGAGTGCTATTTTTGTATATGAGAGAAAATCATTCAAGTGTGCAATGCATATCTGAGGAAAGACACTGAGTGTGAGGGAGAAGTAGGTTGAAGTATTCAACCAGTAGCAGTGTTGAATCGGTAGTGTCCATACCGGCATAGTAGAAGTGAAGAGAGCTACAGAGAAGGTAGATAGTGAACCAACAGACTGAAGTACCATTGAAGATCAAAGAGTGAGGAGGATATCCAGCATAGAAGAAGAAGAGGAGAGGTGTACCATTAGATTTTATTGACAATAAGACATGAGATAAAAGCAGCGGAAGAGTGATTCGGTGTAGCAGAGAAGGTATCTCACTGATAGAGTAAGGTATATGGAATGGTTGCAAGATTCACTTGTAACATGATAAATACTTGTTTATTTGATGTTTTCATTGTGATCACTGAGTTGTAGCTCGGTGTAGGGGTTGTAGCCCATAAATCAAGTAGGGGTTGTATCTCCTTGGGTTGGTGCCCTCAATCAGGGATTGTAGTTCCTTTGGGTTGTAGCTCCTTGGGTTGGATCCCTAAACATTGTAATAGAGATTTGATTGTGAGGTTGGATTGGAGTAGTAGACTCCAGTTCATTGCCCACTGAGGTTTTTACCATCTTGGGTTTTCCTCATATATGATGGTGTTGTATGATGTCACTTTGTGTGATTGCATTTGAGTTGGTCTCCCCACTAACTATTAAGTCTGTTCTGAGTTAGATCTAATAACTGGTATGCTCACATAGGATAGTTTAAGGGAAAAGTTTGAGAACCACTGATTCACCCCCCTCTCAGTGGTACATTGTGTCTAAGAATTCGGATCAGAGCGTAGTTTCTTAGTCAGACGAGCTTTCTCTAGCTTGGGTATATTCTAGCTTAAGGACACAATGGTCCGTTTAGTGTCAATCCTTGCTCTAGTGTTTGATGGATCAAACTATTCTATCTGCAGTTATTGAATGGAAGTCTTCCTATCCTCTCTAGGGTTTGATGTCTGAATGTCTGTTATAAATGGGCGCCCTAGTAAAGTTTGTCCTCCCACCGATTCAGATGCAAATATAAGAAACTAGTGCAATGAAAAGGCCATGAAGGCCATATTCAGTGGGCTCATTGGTGATGTCCCCTCATAGGTGGACAGATGCAAAACAACAAAACACTTATGGGAGAGATTGAATAAGCTCTATGGAAATGAGCCTACTACTGCACGATCGGCTTGTGAAGACAATATAATAAATATGTCTCATACTTCTATAGATGATGAAGTCACATAGGCTAATAGTTTCACCACTGATGAAGAAGGAACCCACCTCTTCATGGCTCAAGAATCAAAAGATGAGGTGCACACATCTAAAAGTGATAAGGAAAATGAATCTCACTTGTATGATGTGTTTGGAAGTGATGATGAAGAAGAAGAAGACAAGGCAGATAGAACTAGCCATTGGGACCTATTTGATAGTGAAGGTGAAGAAGAAGAAGAAGCTAAGATAGATCTTGAAGGAGAGCTTGTAAATGCACTTGAAGAACTCAGTAGAGTTAGAAGGGAATACAAGCTATTCAAGAATGCTGCTATAGTAGAGAAGAACTGGCTAACAAAATACCTTGAAGAATATGAGAAATGCATCTCAGAGTTGAAGTCTCAGGCAAAGAACACCAAGGAGTGTCAGTGCAGTGGTCTAGCCTCTGAGCTAGAAGTTAAAGATAAAGAATATCAGAAGCTGCTTGGAGAAATGGAGTTTCTTCGAAATGACCTTGAGAAGTGTCAGGATGAGCTCAAGGTAAGAATCCGGTTTGATGGCAGTAGTGATACCTTGGACAAGATGTTGAAGAAGCAAAAGCATGCCAAGGACACCGAAGGACTAGAAAGTGGGGCCGATGAATGCTCCACTAGCAATAATGTCCCCCACAATGGCATTCAATTTATCTCCTCAAATGGAGAAAACAAGAGACAAACCTTCACAAATAAAAATGCTCCTCGAAAGAAGGTTGAACTAAGAACAACTAGTGAGGACTTGCAGACAAAAAGGGAAACTGGTGCTTCAAGAAGGAGCAATGCAGATCCCAAAAGAAAAGGGAAGATGGGAGAAGACAACCTTCCTGGAAGCAGAAACATGAGGAGACAACAAAGAAAACCTCCTACCGATAGAGGACAAAGAAATGCTACCACCCATACGGAAAAGAAAGTGTGGGAGAAGAAGAGACCAGATGGAAGAGCTGCACATAATGGATAATCAAGGATCCATTCACAAAGAAGAAGAAATGGAGATGCCAAACCGAGAAAAATCTCCCCATGCATGGTAGAATAAATTTGTAAGTCACTTGCCATCCTTTACTGGTTATTTCTTTGCATGTAACTCTTATGGCCATAGGGCAAAAGAATGTAGAAAGAGATCTAGAAGAAATTTAATCTAGGATCTCAAAGACAAAATGCATATGACCAAAATGTATCCAGCAATAGATACATGCATGTTTCCTCTCCCGACTATGCAAAGATTATTTGTCATAACAACAATGGATCTGGCCATAGGGAGTTTGAATGCAGGAAGAGGAACCTGCAGTTACATGGAGGCTGGTACAATGGCCATGCTCTACAAAAACATGAATACAAAGAATATGGAAGTTAGAGACCTGCATGGAACCAAAGGAGAAATGTCCCTACAGGAGCAAGAGGCCCACCAGTTTTGGTTCCCAGCGACAACAACATGACTAGGAGAAGATGGTCAAACCGGTATGTCAAGAGATTCCCCAATCATGAAGTTGGGATGGATATTTTATGCTACTATAGGACTACTTTTGATCATGATGAAGAATCAAGAAAAGAAATGACCCATTAGTGAAAGATGGTCAGACCTACTCCCAAGCCTGTAAATGGGAAGAAGAATGAGACCAAGTAGGTATTGAGGAAGTAGACCATAGACCGACACTGGGTATTTAGTGCATAGGTGATATCTCCTAAGGCCTAAAGGAGATGCAAAATCTTAGGGGAAGTAGCACATTGAATTTATTATTCACCCCCTCAGTGAAGAAGGAAACATCGAAGAACATGTTGTTGATGCTATGAAGGATGGAAATGAGATGATAATTGTGTGTAGAGGCTGCCTTAACTACACACCTACAGATTAGTGTTGGATCACTACTACATGTGTCAATAAGTGAAGGTTAACAGTTGGTATCAGATGTTAACCGGTATGTGCAGGATGTTATCGACATGTATGCTAACAAGTACTTGCAGGTTACATAAGACAATGAAGTTGGAAGTTCATCGCATTAGCCCCAGTAGCATGGAATGAGGTGTCTATGTCTCAAGTGGTATTGGAAAAGACCTAAATGACATATGATTAGCCCATTTTTTGATCATGCAGGCTTGCATGTTATTGGGTTAACCAGTTTAATTCTTGGCATGATGATAACATTGTCTGGCATTGTGTAGATCCGGGATCATGTCATAGGTTGTGGTGGATACAATGGAATTGAAGGATCATCAGATGATCACATATGCACAACTAAACTGGTATATGGAAGAGATTAGAGTCCCAGTATTGTACTTGACCAGAGATAAGAACCTAAGATGTATGACTCGGGGGGAGTTGAAGTGCTCATGATGCAGAGCCAACATGCTTGAACTTGTATGGATATTGACTGCCCAAAATGCAAGAGATGGAAATTGCAATAAGTATAACCACGATGGTTATGGGTATCTACCTGCCTTATGATTGGTTGTATTCTTGGTATAATCACATTCAATTCTAAATAAATTTGGGATCAAACAGGAAGTGTTGTAGGTTGACCAGAAGATGACTAGTATCCACTCACACATCAACAACTGGTATCAATCTTTCTACAATTGAGTGCTTTATCAAATAGTATCAGACTTGCATGATCAATTGGTATTAGTTAATGGTTAAGTCCTCCATGTCAAGTGTTGCGACTTGAGAAGATGTAACAATTGGTGACATGATAACAAGTGGTATCAAAGGAGAAGTTGCATCAAATGAAGATAAATGGGAAAAAAGAATTTTGTCAGTGACTGGTAAATACAAGGAGGAATAATATCCTGACAGTGCCCTTTTCCATTGTTGTCAAAGGGGGAGAAGAATGCTATAGTATACCGCATACTACATGAGTGAAAATCCATTGGATCATAGTAAGGGGGAGAGAGATTATGTAGTATGCTGGATACTACATGAGTTGACATCAATGCCAAATGGGGAGATTGTTGGCATTATGTTGTCATTGATGTCAAATAGTATGGAATGACTACCAGTAGAAGAGATGTATGTGCAACACTGCCATGGAGGAGAAAAGGATGAGATGTCTTTGATATCACTTTGTGTTGCAGGACACCAGTAAAGTAGGGAAGAAAATGTCATCAGATGGATGACCATTGGTGTTACTGGTACACAAGTTAGTGCCTGAATTGTGTGGATGGAATGGTAACGTTACTAGTACCGGTATGGTGTATCACCAACAAAAAGAGTATGTCAACTAGAAAGTGAAGTGTTGACAATGAGAAAAATGCTTGGATGGTGTTTGTGATGAAGAGGCAGAATGTTAACTGAATCACATCAACATTAGAGGAGAAGAATTAATAGATCACCGATACACTGTGAAGTTGTAGAACAACAGGACTCCCACAAAATGAAGATGCAGTCACTATGGGAAGAGATGACTAACAGTGAAAGTGCCAACATTGGATCACATGTGCTTGCTTGAAGATATGCTGCACAAACAAGGAAGTCACATGAGTACATTGCAGAAAGAAGATGGTGTCACTCCACCGGTATGTGGAGCTTATCTCCTATTATGCATTGTGTGCATCATAGCTCTATGAGATAAGGAAGAAGATGTAAAGGCAAGGTGTTTGAAGGTTCACACCAGATCTACCAGTCAATTGAGGGAATGCCTTAAGTGCATGAGAATAGGAATATGCACCAGACCGACAAAGAAGGCAAGTTGAGTTGCTAGAATAGACGGAGTGTGATGTGTTTGTCATCTTGACAAACCAGTTGTGATATGGTCTGAGCTAATCAAGGAGAAGGAAAGGTTAAGAAGATGCAAATAGAGGAATGTGGCTTGACTGAAGGTGGAGTCTGGTGAAGGTTGATGATATAGTGTCTTCAAGAGTGCTTACAAGTATGTAAGTCCACTGGTAATATAGCTAAGGTGCAGATGGAGATGTCTTCCCACCTTGTGGGAATGAGAATGCTTTGGTTAGACATGTCTAGAGACCAGTTTTAATGTTCCACAAGTAGTTCAGCAAAGAGAAGACATGAGGAGTCAACTGGTAAGGTGTGAGATACTGGAAGGAAAGAGGAACTGGTAGAGTGTTTGGTCAGTGATCCTATCTGGACTAACATGGAGATTCAAGCTGAAAAATGATCGACATGGATGCCACATGGAGTCAAGGTGGTGGACCTATAGTCGAATGAAGAAGGAATGTACACTGACGAGGTAGTTGCAGAGTTGGTCGACATTAATGGAAGATCCCACAAATCAGGGGACATGTTGTAGAGTCATTGACAAGGTTTTTGGCTCGAGGTTTGGATGACAACTACGATCTAGCTAAGAGCGATTGAGGAGATCGAGGTAGATGAAGGAAACCACAAGATCAATCTTGGTGTTTTACCAAGAGATGAGCCAATAGGGAAAAAAACATCGCCGGAGATAGAAGGCATGAAGAAGAAGGCACGTTAATGGTGGAGTTGTACAATTGGTTGTCTGGGAGATCACATTGGGGATTGGATTTGGTTTTCCTCAAGGATGATGAGGAAACCCTAACCACCTAGATTTTGAATAGTCCTTTGGCAGGAAAACCAAACTATAAATATGCATGCCAAAGACATTGTTAAGGGTTGCTAAAGAAAAGAATATAGAGCTGTTGCAAAGTGATTGAGTGTTACTTCTACATATGAGAGAAAATTAGTCAAGTTCTCAATGCATATCTGAGAAAAGAGACTGAGTGTGACAAAGAACTAGGTTGAAGTGTTCAACTAGTAGCAGTGCAGAACCGATAGTGTCCATACCAAAAGTGTTACAAGCTAGGGTTGGGGTTGCACCAAAAGATCGACCTCTCAATGCCCGATACAAACACTAGACTTATAGAATCCACATGAGGCTCTTAAACCATGTCACGAATCCCCACGAGGTATGTTGGCCCACTACCAACAATCCCCCTCCCAGCATCACATGCCACGACCTGCGTGATTCAAACCTATGACCAAGCTTTGATACGACTTGTTACAAGCTAGGGTTGTCGTTGCACCAAAAGATCGACCTGTCAATTCCTGATACAACCACTAGACTTATAGAATCCATAGGAGGCTGTTAAACCATGTCACGAATCCCCGTGAGGGATGCTGACCCATTGCCACAAGGAAGAGCAGAAGTGAAGAGAGTTGCAGAGAAGGTAGACAATGAACCAACACATTGAAGTACCAATGAAGATTAGAGAGTGAGGAGGAGATCCAATAGATAAGAAGAAGAGGAGAGGTGTACCAGTAGAGTTTACTGGTAGTAAGGCAGCAGATGAAAGTAGTAGAAGAGTGAGTCGGTATAGCAGAGAAGGTATATCACCGACAGAGTAAGGTATATGGAATGGTTGCAAGATTCACTTGTAACAAGATAAATACTTTTGTATTTAATTTTTTCATTGTGATCACTAAGTTGTAGCTCAGTGTAGGGGTTGCAGCCCATAAATTAGGTAGAGGTTGTAGCTCCTTGGGTCGGTGCCATAAATCAGGGGTTATAGTTACTTTGGGTTGTAGCCCATAAACAAGGTAGGGGTTGTAGCTCCTTGGGTTGGTGCCCTAAATATTGTAGTAGAGATTTAATTGTGAGGATGGATTGGAGCAATAGACTCCAGCAACATTTCTCATCGAGGTTTTTCCCATCTCGAGTTTTCCTCGTATATGATGGTGATGTGTGATGTCCCTTTTTGTGTTTGCATTTGAGTAACCATGCAGGGTGAGTCATTTCCAAATCTTACAACATCGCCATCAAATTCCTTCAAGGAAAGAAATTTTCTTTGATCACCGATCATATAATGTGAACCACTATTAATGATCCAATCATCTGAGTTATCAATCCTAGACACTAATGCCTTATGGTCTAATATCTCTTCTTTAATAGCTACAAACAGAATATCTTCATTTGCATCATCATCAGATTCTTCATCAGTGATACCACTATCAACAACAATAAGACAATCTCTCTTGTCTTTACCCTTATACTTCTTGAATTTCTCTCTCTTGTGTTCATTTTCACCATTAGGATAGTTAGCAGCTATGTGACCAATCTTGTTGCATGCAAAACATTTTAAAGATAATTTACCACTATATTTACTAGTACCTCTAGGCAACTGCTTTTCCAATAATGCTTCAAGCTCCACTAAATTGTCCTCATCATCACCATCTCTACTGGATCTAGATTCATAACATGACTAGCATCTCTACTTTTTCTCACAGATGGGTTGGAAACAGAAGCTCTAAATGCAGACTCGGATTTCTGTACACTACCATCATAATTGTTTAATTCAAAAGTAGTAAGTTTGCCAATGATGGAGTCAAGAGTTACCTTATTTTTTTCTATGGACTTCAGCTCCTAAATAATTGCAACTCGGATAGTGTAGATCAGTAGCAGGGTTATCAGTACCTTACTGATCACTGTGGCATCTTCCACTTTCCCTCCTACACTCTTAATTTCACCAGCTATATCTTCTATCCTTTGAGCATACTACTAGATATTCTCACCTTCAACCATCTACATGTCATTGAACTTTCCTCTTAGACTCTCCTCTTTAGCAATCTTAACATGTTCATCACCGCTATAAATCTCTTCAAGTTTTTGTCGTACCTCTTGTGCAGTCTCTAGACCATGAACATCTATATATTCAGCATCAGATAGGGAACTGATAACGACTTCTAAAGTTTGATGATTTTCTTGTTGTTCTTTCTTCTAATCATCAGTTAGAATCCCAGTGGGTGCAACATATTTAGTACTGACATGTTCCAAATACTGACTTCCCAGACTTTTGATGTAAATTTTCATTATGTTGCTCCATATCCTATCGTTTTCTGTGTTAAACTTCAGACCTTGCTTCATCATCATGATCTGCAGGATCTTTTCCTCAATCTATTATGCTTAGATCTTAGAGGACCTAAGATACTCTGATACCAATTGATGGTATGATTAAAGAGTAAGTATCCTATAGATTACTGAGAGGGGAGGGGGGGTTGAATCAGTAATCAGAAAAACTGATACAAACTTTCGCAGTCTCAATCTCAATGATCACACAAAGTAAACTCATCAATGAAATGCCACTGTCAAGATAAAAACTCATAGGTTGACTGTTACAACAACTTAACAGTAAACAACATTAAACTTATAAACATCCAAATGCTTTATCATATGTCAACAGACTTCATTTCTCAATGCTTCCAGTTATCATACCTTATCAAAATAGTTAAGTAGTCAAACCAACCATAAGATCATAACCACAAAAACATTCACCACATGACACAAATATTTTTGGTGTGGAAACCCAAATGGGAAAAACCACGGTGAGATGAGACTCACAAGACAACTATCTGAACTCTTCTAAAGTTCATCTTGTTAGGATCCAAGCTTGTTAAAGCTTTACAAAAGTCTTGTTAAGAATTGATCCTATTAAGAACCACCTGGTTAAGGGATTGACTAAAAATTCCTTGTTAGAAGCAGTACCTTGTTAGGAGTAACCTCAGTAGAGGATCTAAAAATCCAAGCTAATGGATCACCTTGTTAGAGGATTTGAGAAGTAACCAAGCTTGTTAGAGCTTACCCAGTTAGGGGATTTAAGTTCTATTGTAATTGTTAGAAAACAACAGGGATTTGCTTGATCTATCTGAATAGCACTACACTTGCTTGATCAGATCCTTTTTAAGCTCCAATCTTCTTTTACTCAAACTACAAACTCATCATCCAGTTTGGCAACAACACACTCAACTGATCTCTTCCAACACCTTCACCAAGACAACTTCATTGACCTTATAAACAAATCAAAATTAGGTCGGAAACATAAGATAAAAAGATCATAGAGATTACAAACAAGTTGGTTCAAGTATGACCGTTGGATTACATAGCAATCTTTGCACATTAATCAAGAAAGCCTTGACTACTCTTTGATCATCGCTTCGATCTCTGTAACTCATCCCATGCTTTGCATTAGATGCAATACACTTTGTTCATTCCCTAGACAAAAATGTGCCAAAAATATTTTGAACTTGTCTTCATACAATGACCATACGTGTCACCATCATTACCGCTCATCATTAGATCATAAACCAACATAACCAATTCAACAACCTTAATCAGTTAGGGTTTAACAAAAACAATAGGTAGGGTTTACCGGTTACATCACATAGATAGAATTTAACCTTTTACTAGTTAATTGACATCAATGACAACATAACATATCATTAATGCAATCTTTATGCAAATGCCAACACATATATATATACATATATATACATATATATATATGTATGTGTATATATATATATATATGTATGTATATATATATATATGTATGCATATATATATGTATATATGTATGTACACACACACACACAGACACACACACACACACACATATATATATATTGACTCAATATAGTTCACATACACAAATATGAATATGATCATTATTTAATCAAAATTCAATGTTAGTTTAAGGTGACATGTCAATGGTTCTATTCCTCTCATTGTCTAGTAATGCTATATAATGTGAAGGGTTTCTCTTCCTCTTTGGAAATCATTAAGTTTGTAAAATAGTAAACTATCACAATCTTCATAGCATATTCTTTCAATAAGTGAAATTTTGTGGCATTTACCGAAAACAATCTCTAAAATTAATTTGTGAAGAAGCATAATTTGTTGACTCAATTCACTAAGAAGTGAGAGGAAGGGTAGTTTTAGGTACTAACCCATGATTAGCTAAATAGTTATTCTCTTTTGGAGTGGATACTACATACTATTGTACATGTTTTCATTGTATGTATGTATGTATGTATGTATGTATGTATGTATGTATGTATATGTATATGTATATGTATATACATGTATGCATATACATACATACATACATTATGATCTATAAGCACCACATCATGATGTAAGCATGATCTAGATGAGGAAGCAAATACGTGTAAAGTAGAGATGAAGGAGAGGATGAGCATTAGAATTGACAAGATATTATGAGTCTTTATAAATGATGTTAGGAATTGGTAGAAATGGTCAACTAGGGAAGCTAAGTGGAGTTGAGGGAGTGGGGGTTGAGTTGAAGAGATATTCTATGATACATCTAAGGTTTTAGAGGGAAAGATATTAATAAGAGGGAGTAAAATTTACACATGACAATATTAATCTAGGGGCCATCTTCTCTACAATATCATAAAGCATTTGGTTTATTAAAATAGGAAACCAATTGATCTACTATAGACCCATGTCAAAAATGAGAAATGAAATCTAAAAGAAACACAAGTGTATACTCTAGAACTAGTAAACTTATATTAAATGCTCTGACACCAAATAAATTTTCCTAGCCAAGTCATTATATCTTAAAAATAAATGGATGGAGATTGATGTTTGGGAAAGAATGACCTAAAAGGCTGCTTAATCATAACTCATTTTAAACATTTTGAAGAGACGTATGATGTCTAACTTCCACTTCCATGTGCACCAAGATTTGTTTGTACTACCATAAGCATAGTCAAAGCGTACATAATTCAAAAGCATTTAAACATTTCAAACATAATGAAAGATGTATTTGTATAATGATGTAATATGTTTGGAAAAGAGACATGATTATATATGGATTTGTATAAGGATGTAATCCCTAATAACATTATCTTCTAACACTCCCCCTTAATGTTAATAGGGGATCAGATGTCAATTTCCATAAAAGAAAAAATGAAGCACCCTAGGAAAAAGGTCTTCTTTGACAATGATAAACAGGAACACAAATATATGCCAACATGAAGATCATGCATTCCGGACTACATGAAAGTCATCTTGTCATAATTTATAATCCCAGTGTTTTAAAAATGATGTTGTGAGGTCATAAAAAAAAAAATTGGAGCCGCGGTCCCCTCAAATTAGCCTCTCCCCAAGTTCATTACATAGTGCCCATAGGTCTTAATACAATGCTTTCACAAGTGGAAGATTTACAAGGAGAAGAATTTACAATATGCCCATAGGACTTAAAAACATCTACCCATAGGTCTTACGATAATGTGCCCGTAGGACTTTAAAATAAAGGATTTAGCCACCAGGTGGTATCATTGACATGCACACTCCCCCTCAATGGAATCACCTAAGGCCAAGCATTATTTGAATTTGGAGCATATAATGCCTAAAGGTCTTATTCCTATTAGGTCTTAAATCTAGGATTTAGCCACTAGGTGGTGTCATGTACACTCCCCCTTAATGGCATCACCTCAAAGCCAATCACTGGATAGAGGATTTCAAAGTGATGGCTAAAATTACAATATATAGTATGTGCCCATGATCTTCAAAGTATCTTTATTATAGAAAGATTTTACTTGAGTGAGGTGACCATGATCTTCAAGGTGCCTTTATTATAGAATGCTTTCACTTGATTGAGGTGCCCATGATCTTCGATGTTCATTTTGATCTTTAGAAATGATATTCTCTAGAAAGAGTAAAGTAACTTCAAATAATATGGTATTTTCATATGTATCCATTGTATGTATCCAAATGGAACTCTTCCATAAATCTTCAAAGCTATATTGATTCTTCAAGAGCTACATTCATATTTTTCCATTTGATTCAAGGACACATAGAAGATAGTCTTCTTATTAAAGTATTGCACCATCCATGTAATATCACTTGCACCATATGTTTTTAAGGCATAACCTCGCCATAGAAGAAACAATATAGTTAGTAAAATAGTAATCAACTTTATTTTTTATGCAAAGAAGGAACATAATATTATTTTTTTGTCATTTGCCAAGGATCATATAATATTCCTCAGAAATGTAAAATATAGTCCAATAATTCGTAGCAAGGAGATCAACATATATTTTTAAGAGAATAAGCATGAATAATTAGTTTTCTTGTTTAAAAAATAGACATATTACTATATATAGTAATGATCCATAAAAGAAATAGGCAACACGTGAGCTATCCTTTCTAGGTTTACTCCCCAGATAGTTTATAAGGGTGATAGCCACCCATTATAATGATCAATATAGGAAATTTATTTTTCATAATAGCATAGTTAAAAATTGGATCAAATAAAATATAGAGCAACAAGGCTCCTAGCAAGGAGATGCATATTAAAATTAGGTTACATTCAAAGTTAATTATCATTAATTTATGGTTGAGTCTGGAAGATCTCATCATTATAGGCATAAGGGGAATTAAATGACATTTTTGTTGTAATTCCTTGCATCATGTGATCAATAATATCAGATGTTTAATAACTATAAGTTTAGCTTACCTTTTATTTGTTCTTTTATTTCATTGATCATGTCCATTTTGATATAATGCTAAGATAAGAAACTCTTTTGTTAAGAGAATTTATAAATCTTATTTGTTAATTGTAAGATTGGAAAAGATTATCAAAATACAAACATTTTTAAAAAATTAGGTTCAAGGTGTAGCTATACCTTATGAAAGAGATCAATTCAATGTAGCACAATTTTTCTCTATCAAGATATGATGTAAATACTTTGACAATGCATTCTAATTTTAAAGTTTTTATGCCTTACATATTATCAATCATTTGTGAGAACAGTTCATTTGTGAGAACAGTTCACATTTACTGATTCCCAGCCAGCAGATTGATACAATATGCAATTCATATTTAGAGAACAGTTCACATTTACTGACAGATCCACACATTACCATTCACGTTAATCATATTCACATTAAGAATATGTTCAGATTTGAGTAAGTTCAAAAGATAGAAGACTGGATTGTCGGTGATAAAGATCAGATTGTCAATGATATTATGTTGGAAGCTACATGCATAAAATATGTTCCTATTGTCGTGGTTCTAGGCCACTCAAAATAAAGTATTGGAAACATTGACAAATTACGGTGATTGTATATTTGAAGGCAGTATACAGTGATTCTATAAGAGAAATAAAGTGACTTGTTTGAGAAGGATTAAAAGCACATGACTTCATCAAATGAGAAGTTTTATAGCTTGACCATACAGTGATCACATTAAGACAGCGATATGCAATTAGAAGAAAAGATCTTCATCCACGCTACAACAAGCTTCATCCACAATCGAGTAAGATACAGTGAGACAACGATTCTAATTGAAATAGCAGAAATTATTTATGGAGTGATCAAAATAAGGTAGACAACAATCAGAGGTTTACATCAGCGATCTTCTTATTTTGAGCAAACAATGATAACATTAAAGAAATATTTTCATGCCAACAGTCTACAAAAATATAATAAAGCTGGGCATATTCGACAAGGTTAGTTAACTCTTTAAGGAAGTATCGTGCATTTGTAGACAAAGATGGTGATAATAATAAGTCGACTGAGATAATCGAGATAATCGATTATATGGAAGAAATAATTTTTCTTGATGAATTCATGTAAAATGGTATAATGATGATTGAGATTGTTGAAACTTTTCTTATCATATATACTATAGATGAGTACCGATTTTTTCTTTTAAGATGCAAGCCAAAATATTAGCCTTTTTTTGTTTTTCTGAAATGGTGTCCTTGTAATCATGTTTCTCAACTAATGTAATATATGATATATTTCTTCCTCAAAAAATAGATTAGCAATGAACAATTATGTCACTTACTATTTTTTGTTGATTTAAAGAAATAAATTGAATGATAATAAGAATGTAATTTGATGATTTTTAATGTATTAATGGAGAAGGAACATTCAATTCATGACTTTTAAAAAAACATAATTTGACATTTTAATAAGGGATAATAATCTATTAAAAGAAGCATAACTTTCTATAGAATTGGCACTAAAAGGTTTTGATAATATAGTTCTTTTATAATAGAACAATTCTTGAGTTAGATTATAAAATCATAAACGCCTAATAATTATCTAGTTGCCAATCACAGTCCTATGCATTATAAATATTTTAGAAAAAAAATTGAAATATTCTTGAAAATATCACTTATGGCAAAGAATAGCTAGAATTTCCTTACTTGACCTTGATAAATTGATTCTAAACAACAATAGAGAAGGCACATTATATCAATAGCTCAAATGGCCTTGCACATGTGTTGATTCAACATAAATGAGAATTCCATCAAGTTCAACATATCTTTTAGTATAACCTATAAAAATGATTAGTATAGCCTAACCTGCTCTGATACCATGTTAGAAATTAGGATATTAGGATACCAATCATTATAAACAAGATCATGAAGTAAATGAAATGAGAAATATACATGCATAAATGTACACATTAAACAAGATATACATGGGGAAAACCCTTTCGGGTAAAAAAAACCCCATAAAGCATCATTTAATTAAAACACTTACAAATATAGTCTATCATAAAATAGACATGACCCTGGGGATACTCCTCCAATACTTCCATATGGCCAATAATACCTCATATGCATAGTGATACAACTCACCATAAAGCTCCAAATTCACACTCCTCTCAAATGAGAGAGAACCTCCTTAAATATAGGAGGAAGGGTGACTTCACTACTCACACCTTTTCAATAACCCCCACTCATAAATAATTAATAACCTAATAGTTATTAGATTATAATTATTTCAAATGGGATATGCTTATAAAGCATTTAATATATAAGGTTTTATAGCCTTATATTAGAACATTATATATAAATGTTATAAGGATGTGATCCCTAATAACTTTATGTTCTAACAGTTTACCTATATAATTAAAATAGATTTTTTTTAGATGCCAAATCATATTTAAAGCTCAAAGAAACTTTATTGTATTTTTACTAGAATCCACTAGTGGCCACATCAACAACAAGTGATAGATAAGATACCAAGCTCAATGTATTCTTGAGATCATTTCTTTGAAAATGTCAATTAAGAGAATAAAATAAATCTGAAATATGTAATGCCCCGCCAGGAAACCCCGAAGGGATAAAGCTAAAACATACAAATCGAGTGCAATAATTTTTTTTTAAAAGTTACACCACATTAAGATACAACAAGATAACAAAGATTCAGATTACATAGCGGAAGGCATCAACTAACACCTAAAGAGTTTCCCAACGAGATTACTTAAATTTCACAATTCACTTAACTCACACAATTAATCCAATAAGATGATTATCTTAATAACGAGATAATTCATAATCAAGATAATTTCTTTCAGAAGATGGAAATAAAAATCACAAGCACAGATTCATCCGTTAAGATCTATTCATAATCTTCATTCAAGCTTTTCATAAAAATACAAGCCATACATCTAATATTCTAACACACTATAATTTCATCTTAAACATATGAGATCTCTTGCAAGCATACTTAATTTCCTTAACAACAATTGAATATATTCCATTACTCTAAGTTACATTCTTTCATTTTCCAATTTATTTCATTTAAAAGATGATTGCATACATGCACCTACGATAAATCTCATCTAAACCACTTATGCATTCGAACAAAATGGCATTCAAGAAAGAACTGCATATAAGCATTTAAAGTTAATTCCATTTATCCACTTATCCATTCTAACATAAGCTATTCATCCATGATAAAGTTGAATAAGGGAAACATAAGAGACTAACATCACATAACACCATAATGATCTCAGAGTTCACCCCTAAAGGGCTACATCTTCGGGTCTGCTCAACTGCAAGACCCCTCTGATAATTAATAAAGTTAAGAATACAAGAGGTTACACCATTACAATCTGGCCATCAAGGCAAAATATAAACAATATACAAACGACCACATCAATCAATAAATACATAAACGATCCCTGAAAAGAATAGGATCTAGCTAAACATAATCAAAGCTAATACAAAGGTCCAGAAGAGCATCCATAAGACTGAGCCATCACCACCCAAGGTCTAACATGAAACCAATACTCACAAGGGCAGAGACAAAAGGATGACCCACAAAGGTACTCAAAACTGGACAAAACGACAACACACTAGCGAACGTAGGGACAAGTGTCATCACACGACCTGGTACGGTTACCATGGTAGGTCTTCATAGGTCCCAGCCCCATACATTGGGTTACCCTGGAAACCTAATCCGAGCCTCCAGCCCATCCAAGCCTCATGTGGACCCACACATCCTCTCGTGAAGACAAGGATGGTGGTTTGCCATTTCAGGCCTTCCCACAGCATGTCGAGTCTATGTTAGCACTCGTCCCATGTGTGAGGCACAATTATCTTACTTAGAGATTACATTCTAATCTACTGATAGGTTATCACTTATTAGACTCACTTTCGACGGGTTACCCAGCAGCCACTTTCCCATACGACACTAGACTATACTCAGACGAACTCAAAACCCAAGTAATACACATGGTCAGACGAACGGAGTTCAAGAAGGAGGGAACAATCATCTGGTCATACGCGACTCAAGGAGGTACACTAACAGACGGTACTCTAACTAGAGACCTGACCGACTAAGGTCAACCACGAATCATCATTCGACACCCACACAAGGGATATGACCAAATACGACAATACCACAAAACAATAGTCAACTTGGAACCGAGGACTGAAATAGGTACCCCAAATCATTCCATACGACAAGGTCCTAACAAACAAAGCACGACTGGCCATTACATAAGTAAAAGCAAATACAGAAATTAAACTCGCATAGGAATATTCAACAGATACAATCTTTCCGAAATGATCTAAACATTAAAAGTCGATCAAGTTTTCTACAAGATCTATATCAGATTACAGTTATCTACCTCATCTAGGAATAGGTTGTTCTTGGTTTTCTAACTCTCTAAGGTTCAAAGCATCGAATAGACATATTAAGCCATAATGAGTTCTTAAACCAAATTCATATTAATAAAACTCAGACAACCATTAATCAATTAAATAAGATATTTAATCTCCAATTAAAACATCATTCACATACTAGTTCAAAACCAACCTCTACAGTATCATATTTCCAAGCCCAGTTGCTCTATACGGATCACGGAAATATAAATATATAAGGGAATCAAAAATTAACTGTTAATTAATGAGTATACTTATTATTCCACGATAAATAAACTATACACAATTAAGAACTAATAGTGCACACTAACCCAGTTAATTATTAGTTAATATATAATTATTAATCTTTATTAATAAAATATATCTTACTAATAATTAATGCATTGCACAAATTTCAAATTAAATATCGATTAGTTTATATACATATATTAATTTCCATTAATAATATATAAAATAATCATTAATAAATAATTGAAAACTTTATTTAAAAAAAAACTTTTAATTTAACAAATTTATTTATTTATTTATTTTTTTTATAAAAAAACTAATAAAAAAAAACATGAAATAGTTTATTTTAAAAACTCCAAGGGTAGACCCACGTGGGGGCCACGTGGGCTTCTCCCACGCGGGCGTCCCTTTCCCCATAGGAAGGGCTAGGGAGACCATGACGTGGTCTCCACCCAGCCTAGGCTGCGTGGAGAGCACGACATGGCCTCCCGCAGGCCTCTCCCCATGGTTTGGGGAAGCCTTGGCTCTCCCCAAACATGGGTCGAGGGCCTTGGCATTTGCCCTCCTTTCCCAAAACCGCCATTAACCTTCTCAAACGCAACACGTTAATTATTTTGCTTGTTATTATAAATAATTTTATTTTTTTTAATTTTGCTGTTAGAATTTCATACACAGCAAGGAAAAACACAGTCTCACAGAGACTGAAATAAATAATTTTTTTTTTGGTTTTTATTCTTTCATAAGCAATTGTAAAATACCCAGATCAGGAAAGGGGAAAATTTCTCAAAAACCAACAGCATATTGGCCAAATAAGATTGATCTTCACAAATTTAACATCTAATCTACCAAACCCCCAACTAAATTTCAATTTTATTATTTTAAATCATTCTTAGCAAACCAGAAATTGATTTGAAAACATAGAATGAAATCAAGGAGGGATAATTCAAGATCTTATTCCCATTCTACTCTATTAATGAATCAAATCGATTTTTCAATAACAAATTCATTTCTTTCAACCAGAACAGTAAATTCTTTTGGCAACAAGAAAACAATTTAGAATCCTACCTTCATACGCAATCCTAGTAGAGATTTACTGAAGAGCCCAACCTGCAAGCTCAAGAATTCCTCCTCCTTCCAGAATCCCCAAATTTCATCCCTAAATCTTTTTCCAACCAAATATTTTCCAAAATTATCCATCCTCCAAATTTTCCAAGAATTTAGGTTATAAGGAAGAGTTGACCAAAATTCCATTTTTGGAATTAAAATTTTTATTTAAAATAATCTTCCCAAAAATAATTCTTTTCTAACTATAACAACAAATTAAACTTGCCTTTCAATTCAAAATTGATTTTCCCACTCAACTGAAATTTAACCTTTCTATTTCAATTAAAATTAAATCTTTCTTTTTCAACAGCATATACAAAATGCATTTAATATTCAAAATCAACCATTTAATTGAACTTACTCCCAATTTAGGACGAACAATCCAATATCAACGATAATCGCATAACAAAATCTCGATTAATTTAGTCCATAATCTTTAATGCACAAAAAAATATTTAATCAAATTAAACACTAATGACTAATTAATCAATTTAACCATTCACACCACGCACGCAAACCAAGAAAGTCAACCAAACAGACAACCCGCAAACCCAAACAAAAAGGGAATACCGGCGACGACTGACGATGCTCACTTGAGCAGGACTATGGTCAACTAGGGTCTTACGACCACCTAATCCAACTCTAAGGATTAAAGAGGTACACTCAAACCTGCACATCCAGGTGAAGACGAACCTCGCACTCATGCGGCATTGTACCTGAAATCTCCTGCAACCAAGAGTCATACATGCATACATATATAAACTTAATGAAAGCGTTAGCCCGATATTAATACCATGAAATAGGGACACTAAACAACTTGCATACAACTAGTGTGAAAACCACATCAACAGCTATGCATTAAATCAAACATCTGACTATAACATTATATTAAGATAAACTAACCAAGATTAAACCGAGATTAGAAATTGATTAGGGCAGGGGTACTACAAAATAATAATAAAAACTCTCATTATTCCTCTCATGGATCAACTGGAAAAGCACATCTAGTGTGCATTCATGCTCTCTCTTCTTCCTCTCATGAACTCATAGCTTTTCTATTGATAGTTCATGGATGATGTGTTCTTTTCTCTTTTACGTGCTCGCTCATGTTTGTGAGATGGCATTTTTCAAGAATGATGTTAGTTGTTGAGACTTTTTGATATCGAGGTCTCTTCGGCTAGTTGACTTGAAGTCTTGTTTTTGGTCTTCAACTTTTGTGTGTTGTGTGTCTTTTTGTCTTTTTTCCTTCATTTGCCTTTATTTGCCTTTTTGTGTTTACTTGTCTTTTTGGTTTTTGTCTTGTTTTCTATGTGCCCTTTCATATGTTTAAGTGAGTTAAGATCCTAATATTGGGGGCTTTGTTCCTCAAAATTAGTGATGTCTTATACTCATTGTTATTTTGCTTCCCATTCCTCATCTTCTTCATCTCTCTTTCGTCTACTTTACTATGAGTATTTGCATGTTCTCATACTCCTGCTAAAGTTGGGGCTAAATGTAGCATCCTAAATTGTACTCCCTTACAATTTACTCCATATTTTGTGCCCTCACCTTAGTATGAATCCCCCAAAGCCTAATCAGGTCATGATTAAACTTTCATCATGAAAATATGGCTCCATTTTTATCTCATGAACTACATAGCCCCTTAGACTAGCCCCAAAATAGGGTACGACCAAGGCATGACATTGTGGTCCTCATTGGGACTAGGGTGCTACATTTTGGTCCCCCTTAATTGGGCCCTTCATTGACCCCCTCTTACATCTTCAACAATAAGTGAGAAATCTCTCTATGTTGGCTTATGTTGAGAAATTAGCATGTTATTAAATGGGCAAGTATATAAGGAGGTTTTCCTCTCTCATTTTGATATACATCAACCACATAATAAGCATACAAGGGAGAAATTATGATCATCAAGTAATCAAGCATTAAAACATTCATCATCATGTATTTCTAGAAGTCTTCAAGGTTACATTCTTCATTCATCAATTGCGGAGCATAATTACATCATTCATATGCAAGCATGTGTGTGTGATTAGGGTTTTGTCATGATCATGCCATTTCGTACAACATATGTGATTATCTTCAAAAATCAAAGCATCATTCTTAGTCATTGCAAATCTAAGGTATACCTTTCCATTATTTATTTCAGTATTTGCAATATTTCAATCAAGGTTAATTCCTAAACCGGGGTTTGAATTAGGAAATCCCCTCTACCAACCTATTTCCCTTACTTTTGTGTGTGCATGAAACAGGTAGGGAGCTATGATCTTTAGAATAGGCAATATTTGTAGAGATAATTCAACCATTTTTGGTATGTAAAAAGTTAGGAGGACCAAAGAGACGAATGCTCCATTCCTAACATCTTTGGAGATTTTTTGAGGATCAGGTTTGAATCTGCATATACTGCTCAGATCCAAGTGTGCACCTTGATTTGATAACTTTTCTCACTATTTCTGCATTTTTACCTTCTTTTTTAGCACTTTTCCCTAAATTCAACAATTTAACTCACATAAAGGGCAAAATAAATCACAACCCCTTGAATCCAATTAGTATTCAGTCCTTATCATTACTAGTTTGTAATTGAATCTATTGGATTTATCCCTCTTTTGAATTTAATGGTAAATTAGTTGTTTTCATACACCTTATGGTGGAAACCCTAATTTTTCCACCCATTACACATATATCTAAGCATGCCCACATCCCTGATGGTGGTTAATAGGAGATATAACACTAGCCAATTATCTTTATCCTAAACATGAGCCACTTGATTAGGGAAATTCACTTGATTTTACCATTTTGATTATTTTAATTATTTAATTATTTTGAACCCCGACTACCATAGTTGGCAGCTTTTGGATACCCATATAGTCAGTCATTTATACATTGTCATTATTTAATGTGCATATCTAATAGTATTTTTATATTTAAATGCATAATATGTCCTATTTATGTTTGATATAATGTGAATTAAATAATTATTCAATTGGGGGTTATTTGAGAGTCTAATTGGATTCATAAGTCTTATTTGATATAATAATAATTATTATTATATTCCTTCCCCTAAAGTGATTTTATATAGTTGTTGAGTTAATTTTTCTCAGCACTTAATTATTTTTCCTTCTTCTTGTTCTCCTTAAAACCCTCTCCATGTTGGGTTTTGAAATGGGGGGATTGAATCTATTTTTTGGGAGAATTGGATATGTTTTATTGCATTGAAGTAGAAATTCTAAGGTTGATGTGTATTCCAAATGATGTGTGAACTAGTTTGGTATGTTAGGTGATCTTTGTTTCTTCTAGTTTGGGGAAAATGAGGTAGGCTCTCTTCATTTCCTTTTGCTCTTCAATTTTATATTTCTTGAGTAATGTAAATATAATAAGAGATGAAGCATGATCATGTTTATGTTTATGTTTGTATTTCCCAAGTACATGATTTTTGTTTATGTGCATGGGTGTGAGGTTTTGATGAAAAACTAGGGTGTCAGTAGGGAAATATTGTTCAAATTCCTTTGAGGTTCTTTTATAGTTGACTCTATAGTATTTTATCTTTTTAGAGGTGGTTCTTAAATGGGTTGGTCTCCAATTTGGCCTAGTATTGCTCATTCTTGTTTGATCTAATGCCCTAATTAGCCTCTAAGAGCCTAATTGTACATCTAATATGGTTTGGTGCATTTGCTAAGTTGTGGCACAATTGATATGTAGAATGGAACATTTGATGTGAAGAGTGGTGCTTTCTCCAAATGATTACACATCTTATGCCAAAAATGATGCAATTGATGCCTAGAGTTGTGAATGTATCAACAGTGTGGTGCCCTTGATCAATTTTAATATGTAGACTTTGTCTAGACTCATCTAGCATATAGGTAGACTTCTAAGACCTAGTTGACTCTAATGTGAGTGAAAAATGGTGGCTTTAGCATGTTTCTATCATTTGGTACAAAAAATTAAATTTTTATTATGATTTGGGATCAATCTAGGATTCGATGCATTTTTTGGAGACTTTTAGGTTGCTCATCGAGTATGGCCTTTTCATGCATTGAATCTATGTTTTAATGATGCTCAAGATGATATATCAATATTGGTATGTTGTTATGCAGTGAGGTTCCTATTTTTGTTTGACCCATGTCTTCTTAGGTGTAATGAATTGATAGAGCTTGTTATGAGAACTTGTAATGAATGCTTGAGTACTCAAGGATATATTGAATAGATTATTTTTACCTTCTATGTGATTGGGTTTCATTATGGAATCAAGTGGTTGTTCTCTTGGCAATAAGAAAAATTGAGTATGCCTTGTATATGGTTGATTTGGCATTGAGTAAAAGAGACATTTGATATTATTAAGCATATGGAAAGTGAATCTTTGAAATGTATTATATTTTAATTCCTCATTCAATTAAATAGGATGCACCTAGGATTAGTTATTAAAGTGGGTTTAGGGAGTGGCTCCCAATGCACACCCAACCCAAAGTGGTACATAGGTAATCACATTAGGGAGTTTCTTGATCAAGTGATAACATAATAATCAAATTGTGTTCGGATATAAAAACATTAATTTAGATAAGTTGTTCCCCAAGCATACCTTGAGAACTAGTATGAGGATAAGGATGACTTGCTAAGGCATGCAGGCACATGTAGGTATTGGTTCTTACCTACAACATGGTATTCCCATATATGTAGCACTAAGACTTGCATGATTACCATTCTCGTCTATATGAGAGAATTCTTGGTTCTCTGTGGTGTGTATTCATGAGCACACATGATGACACTATCACTCTAATACCTAGTTATTGATAGTTGAGTAGAACCCTATGGTTTTACTATTCCTTTAGGTTATCTCATTGTGATATATGTCATATGATAGATTTGGTATTGATTTTATGTGCGATCCTTGTCCTTATTATTGTCAATTGAGGATGCTTCCTCAAGCGCCATCTCCTATTGATTATTTCTTCTTGATGTGAGGAATGCATTATTGGTATTATCATCTTGATCTAGATTTATGAATCTCGTTGGGTGTTATGCTTATGTTGAGCATTTTCTACATGTTGGCTCTTGTGTAAACCTATTATTCTTCCTTATATTCTTGTATGCTTGTTTGGTCTATGTGACTATCTCCATGAGTACGGTGGAGTGGACCTAATGGTACCACATGTTTGGGTGTCTTTGCCAACTAGCATTGGGGATCAGAGGACTTGGTTTGTTTCTGGCTTGATGGATTCTACCCCCTTCCTCAGTATTGAATTCTTCTCATTCTCTTCTCTTTATTATGAGATGTAATCATTTGTATACTATATTGTGTATTGTATCATTGATCATGTATTTATGTAATACTCCAATTGGAGATAGAAGTGATAACTAATAATGGATATGTATTGGTATTGCTTTATGTTCTTTGTTATTGGAATCGGGCATGATGCATGATCTCATTTGCTTTCTTATTCTTGTTGTATCATGATGTTATTATAGGAACATTTTATTTGGTGTTTTAAAATGAACATAGATATGTGGTTAAGTTTTGCAGTTTGATTGAATCACCTAGTGGTTCTTGAGTTATTGACCTAATCTTGGATGTGTTTCTAAGGTAGCAATGTTAGGTAACACTTAGAGATGACTTGAGTAATCTTGGATATACTTGCACATGTGCTTATTTGGCTAAATATTAGTTGAATTTATCTTTAGATTGAGTATTATAGTTCCATATGTAATGCATGATGGCACTTCATTACTTTCCGAAAAAAAAGTTTCCTCGTATTTCTTGTACATTTTTCTCTTATCCTCTAAGGTTCCTTGGCAGGGCATTAAAAAATTTCCCACCTAAATCAATTCACAATACTCCACCATGAATTCCCATCTACTTTATCATCCCTTATCCTATAATCTCCTTTTCATATTATTATTATCAAGAGATAGGATATGTCTATGCCATCCAACTAAATATTTATAAATACTAAAAAGTTCTTCACATCCCAATTCTTCTACAAGACTAATATCATAAGACAGAACTACATTTTACTTTATAAATTATGCCTCATAATTACACTATACTTGAGTTGACCTAGGATAATGCATTTATTGTAGTTTGCATATGAAACACTTAGCCAAGTGTGCATCTAGGGAAATTGCTTGTAGGAGAAATTCTTCCTTTTGTGGGCTTATCTTGTTGTCACATTCCACCTTCGGTGGGTGATCCACCTCTTGTGGAATATTTTATTATTTTTCCTACCTACCCACACCTACTGTTGTATCTTATTGGGACACATGTCATGATTATGTTCTCTCATTTCCATATGGCCTTGCCTTTATAAGTAGGCTCATCTTCATTGTATCATTTATCTAGTTGATCAATTTTTGCATCTTGATGAGAATACAATTTGTTCTTATCAATCTTTGTCTCTCTTGTGTTGTACTATTCATTGGGTTCTAAATCTTGGTTATTATTGGAAAACTCTTACATGGTATCAGATCCACTAGGGCCGCATTGAGTAGTCATTTTGGAAATATCTTGGTGAAATTTATATTTAGATCTATGCATAAGCATAATTTTGGAGTGTCTTATACCAAATTTGACATCACCATTGAGTCCAAGAAGCCATTTCCACAAATGTTTCCTATAAATTTTCCTATATTGGGCATAAGTCATCTTCAAAAGATTAAGAAAAAATTTATGCCTATTAGGTGGTATGATACATACCCCCTATCAATATATAGAGGTAATTATTATCTACAAGGCCCTGTACTAGTCCTACTAGTTGCCGAAATCAATATTTTCACCATCGGCATCACCTCCTCGTCGACCACCCCATGCTCCATTGTCACTTATGTTCTCCCTATTGGCTTGTGCATCGCCACCTTGACCAACATAGCTACCATGCCCTGTGCAGATCTAGCTCAACCAACACAGCTACCATGCCCTATGCTTACCTGCCTCAGAAAACCTCTTCTTCGCTAATCTAGGTGGATCTAGAAAAACCTAAAAAATTCATAGTCTCAAAATCTCATGAAAATGCCATCATTGTGTAGGGCTCATTGACATGGTCCTAACACAACTTGAATGGGCTCAAGAGGAGTTCGTATGTAGAAGTTATGACTAGTCAAAGTTTTGGTCAAAAATGATGATGCCGCGTCACCAAAATGTGACACTTGGAAGGACACGTGGCATATGACATGGAACGAGCAATGAGTTGGCACAAATATGGATTAAACCATAATTATTAAAAGAGAAAAATATATGGTTTAAAATAAATAAATTAAGGAGGATTTGGTGGGATTTTCCTCTTGCCTTACTACTCTTTATGATAAAAGGAAAATCCCTCCGTTTAAATAAGATTTAATTCTCCTAAACATAAATTTTTATAAGCCCATTTTATTACGGGAATATTAGAGGCTATTTAAATGGCTTTCCAAAGATTTCAAAAGATTTTAAAATCTCCTTCCCCTATTAATAAGGGGATTAAAAAACCTTATTTAGTACAAAAATAAATTCTCAAATGTAAAAGCACGAATAACCTCCATAAAGGGCTAAATAGCATATTGTTTTAAAACAAATTGGGAGGTTAATGTTAAATGAGATTTATTGTATTTTTTAAGAGGATATTTTTCAAGATTTTACATGTAAAAATGGAGAGATAAGGTGATTTTGCAAAATCAATTGGTTTTATATCAATTTGAACAATTTTCTTGTATAAAAGGGGGTAGTGTAGGATGGAAAATTGATTGAAGTGGTGATAACTTGGGAGAATTTTCATGTGTTTGAAAGTGGAGAATTCTTGGAGAAGAAATACAAGGTGTTGATTATTACACCAAAAATTGTGAAGGAAAGAGATTGTGAGAAATTCTTACGTAGGGTTTGAAGCTTGAGAATTGTAAGAAGGCATTTTCAAGTGCTTGGCAATCTTAACAAAGCGATCCAACATTAAGAAGCGGACCTGGAGACGTAGTCCTAATTGGATGAACTCTGTTATCAATCTGTGTTTGATCCTTCTTCTCTTTTGTCTTCTAATTCTCTTTTATTTGTTTCAATTCTAATTTCTTCTTTAAGTTATTAATTATCATTATTAAGTTTTTCAAAGGATTAAAGTGAACTTAGCTTTTGTAATTTCAACGATTAAAAAACATAACCACGCAATTCTATTTGTGATTGGGATAAATTTGTAATTTAAATTAAGCACAATTTTTGTTTAGCCTTAATTATAGATCAAGTGGTATCAGAGCAGTTTACAGAAAAAAATTGCAAGTGGTGGATGTTAACCAAGTTGAAATTAAAGCAAGGAGAAGGTGCACTTAAATAATTTAATCCGGAGATCAGATCGAGGCAAGTTACTCGAAGATCAACCATGGCACAATCAAAAGAAGGAAAACGTGTTAATCCTGAGCTCTTTGAGAATGAAGAATAATTTCATAAAGCATTCCTAGACATGAAGATGATGGTGGAAGAGTTGTACAAGGATAGGCAGAAGAAAAAGGAAAGAAAAGACAAAAAGAAGAAGGAAGGTGAATCCCCTTTGAAAGAGGTTAAAGACAAAGGACTAGGAGGTGGTAGTGGCCATCCTAAACCTCCATCCCCATCTTCTTCATCATCTTATTCTTCTTCCTCTTCCTCTTCCTCTTCTACTTCTTCCCCCAAGAAAAAACAACCTGTACAGTCCGAGTCTAACTCACCTTTGTTAAAGATTGATGTTAAATTTGAATTGCCAACCTATAATGGAGAAGTGGATGCAGAGAAACTTGATAATTGGATAAAACAAGTTGAAGTTTATTGCAGGATTCAGAAGTTTACTGATGATGCTTCAAAGATCTAGTTAGCCACTCTTCGCCTAGGAGGCACAGCCTTAATCTGGTGGGAGAGCATAACTCAGGAAGATCTTAGCCAATATGGTAAAATAATTTCTTCTTGGTTTGAGTTTACAGCTACACTTAAGAAACAATTTTATCCATTAAGTCACATGCAAAAAGTAGTAATGAATTGGCAATCATTAAGGAAAGAGAAAGGACAAAGTGTGCAGGAATATAGACAGGAGTTTAGGAAAAGAGCTTTAATTTTGGGAATTCCTTTATACGCGCAAGAAACTTTATTAAAGTATATAGGTGGATTACATGAGAATTTGAAACATACAATACTTATATTTAATCCAACTAACCTTGATGAAGTTAGTGTGCAAGACATTCATCTTAAAACGGGCTCAAGGAATAGCCATGACAGTCTTTTCATGGAATCTAGTAAACACAAAGGGAGCAAGACAGGGAAGGAGAAAATGCAACGAACAGTTTCTATGAAGAAAGAGGAGGAGAAGCCTTATTGCTCACACTGCAAAAGGGAAGGTCATGAAGATGCAAAATGTTGAAAATTGCATCCTGATTAGAAACCCAAGTGGTTCAAGAATCAAAAGGGTAAGAAAAAGACCACAACTATCATGCAAGACCTTGGTTCAGAATCTGGTGATGAATCCAAGATAATAGTTGTGGGTATAAAAGGTATTGTTCCTGTTGCTAATTCTAGCTCCCATACTTCCTCTATAAAGTGTAATGAGGTCTCTGTTGAAATTAAAAGGAATGAATTGTTTCACATAAGGGCTATTACAAAACAAACTAAAATTGATACACTCATAGATAGTAGATCACAAGTGAACTTAATCTCTGAACAAGTTGTTAAGAAATTGGGATTAAAAACAACACCTCATCCTAAACCATATCCATTGGGTTGGGTGCATGATAATTCTCGGTTACATGTATCAAAACAATGTAAACTCTAATTTGCAATCACATCCAAGTTTGTAGATGAGGTAGAGTTAGATGTAATTCCGCTTGAGATCTGTGGGATGGTTCTAGGAAGTCCTTATTTGTATGACAGGAAAGCCATTTTCTACAGGGAACATAAATAGGTATCATTTGTTTAAAGATGGACTTGAATTCAGTGTAAAAGCTCATCACATGAAATGTGACAAGTCTCTTGAAAAAACAAGACATTTGAAAATGATTGTATATGCAAGCAATGCTTTAACCCTTATGTCTATAACACTTGGTGATACCAAGCATGGAAATTTGAAACATGATATGGTGTCACAAACAACACAGTATAAGGATCAGGTGCAAGAAGAGTCAGGCCTTCAACCAGAGGTGGTAACTGAGGGTTTGAATGTTTCATCTTCTAATAATGCTCTTGTTTGAGAGATTCAGAATGTTGATACTATTTCCTTCACATCAATGTATTCAGTACTAGTACTTGTTATTCTCCTAGTTATGTCTATATGGATGCTGAATGTGACAGTGAATATCGATGAACATGTAGTTGATTGTATCAACAAAGCTATCTCATATTTCTTTGTGTTTGTGCTAGGTTAGATGTTCAAGCTTTCAGTAGGAAGGACAGATGATATTGGGCAAGTGGGGCGACATTTCCCTAGCTCAAATTGTACATAAAATAGACCTTTTGGAGGTCCAAAAGCTTCTCAATGGGGAGGAATGATCCAAGTGGATCTAGAAAAACCTAAAAAAATTCATAGTCTCAAAATCTCATGAAAATGCCATCATTGTGTAGGGCTCATAGACACGGTTCTAACACAACTTGAACAGGATCAAGAGGAGTTCATATGTAGAGGTTATGACCAGTCAAAGTTTTGGTCAAAATGATAATGTGGCATCACCAAAATGTGACACTTGGTAGGACACATGGCATATGACATGGCAAGAGCAATGAGTTGGCACAAATATGGATTAAACCATAATTATTAAAAGAAAAAAATATATGGTTTAAAATAAATAAATTAAGGAGGATTTGGTGGGATTTAATCCCTTAACCCATGCCTTAAAATCCTCTTGCCTTACTACTCTTTATGATAAAAGGAAAATCCCTCCGTTTACATAAATATTTAAATAAGATTTAATTCTCCTAAACATAAATTTTTATAAGCCCATTTTATTAGGAGAATATTAGAGGCTATTTAAATGGCTTTCCAAAGATTTCAAAAGATTTTAAAATCTCCTTCCCCTATTAATAAGGGGATTAAAAAACCTTATTTAGTACAAAAATAAATTCTCAAATGTAAAAGCATGGATAACCTCCATAAAGGGCTAAATAGCATATTGTTTTAAAATAAATTGGGAGGTTAATGTTAAACGAGATTTATTGTATTTGTTAAGAGGAGATGTTTCAAGATTTTATATGTAAAAATGGAGAGATAAGGTGATTTTGCAAGATCAATTGGTTTTATACCAATTTGAGCAATTTTCTTGTATAAAAGGGGGTAGTGCAGGATGGAAAATTGATTGAAGTGGTGATAACTTGGGAGAATTTTCATGCTTTTGAAATTGGAGAATTCTTGGAGAAGAAATACAAGATGTTGATTATTAAACCAAAAATTGTAAAGGAGAGAGATTGTGAGAAATTCTTATGCAGGGTTTGAAGCTTGAGAATTGTAAGAAGGCATTTTCAAGTGCTTGGCAATCTTAATAAAGCAGTCCAACATTGAGAAGCGGACCCGAAGATGTAGTCCTAATTGGACGAACTCCGTTATCAATCTGCATTTGATCCTTCTTCTCTTTTATTTGTTTCAATTTTGATTTCTGCTTTAAGTTATTAATTATCATCATTAAGTTTTGCAAAGGATTAAAGTGAAATTAGCTTTTGTAATTTCAAGGATTAAAAAACATAACCACGCAATTCTGTTTGCGATTGGGATAAATATGTAATTTAAATTAAGAGCAATTTTTTTTTAGCCTTAATTACAGATCATTCGCCTAGGCTGTATAACCTCTTTAGGAAAGTTATTGCAAGCTGCAACATATGGACACCTTCTATTCACCCATGCGACATTTTATTTTTGCCAATTGTGTCTTGTGGTACATCCTTATTCGCTGCACCTGCCCACTTGTCATCATGCAAATAGACAATAAGAACACATTCAATTTTTGTCGTATACTCATACAAATGCCTAATCAACACCATGAAGTGACCATATCATCATATAGAGCCATTCATAGACTTCGAAATGTCAGATATGCACAAATAGTCAGTAGTCCTTTAATTATATGGATTTGTCATGTCATCGTGCCATGTCAGTAGTTGTACATGACACATCATATGTCAGTACCAACACATCAACACTTATTTAGCTGACACATTATATTTTTGTACAATCTAGTCAACAATTCATATAGTGTCATGTCATCATCTATATGGCACATGTCAGTCAAGACATATTTTAATGTCAACATCCGTACAACCATGCAGGTGGTATTTTGGGCATGATGGCCATACAACCATCAAATTCATCCTAGTGTTTTACTGACATTAGTACTATATCAACACTTTTTGAAAATAAATTGACCTCTATCCATTGAGCTTTTTGATTTTACAATCCAACTTCAGAAGCTCATATCTTGGTCATTTTGAGGTCTTTATCAGTGCAATTGTTTTCTATTTGGGCTGATTTTTCATGCTCTCCATAGTGGTGTGGTTACTTTCTAATTTTGGCAGAAATATTTTCCATAATTTTCAGTTTTTTACAACTCTACCTATCCAATACTTGATTCTGCAACTTCCTAGGCTCCATGCAGGCTTATACAACAAACTTTTTAGATACCATTTTTTTTAACATGCATAACTTTTCATCTACTTTCATGTCCAGTGCTATCAATTTTTTACCATATTTAGTAGAAATTGTAGTTTTAGAATTTGGCTTTTTTTGGGTTGTTTGGTACTTGTCATTTGCTTGGACCTCAGCTTAGATCTTCTGCCTTATTGGTTTGTCTTGTATAGCCTATCTGGGGAAGTTGTAATCATTAAATCAGAAGCCCACTTCAACCCTTTTTGCAAGTGGTCTATTGTACATGCACTAAGTATAAAGTGTCAAATCATCATTTGGCAAGGGGGGTGGGTGTGTGGGGGGTTCTTTGATTTAGTGAATTTGGGAGGGTGTCTTGTGTGTTTATGTCTCTTCTCTATCTTGTGCTCTTTCATCTTATTGCTATGGGTTCACCTAAATTTTCAATTTTAACTCCACATAATATGCATCATGGAAAATTAAAGTATGGAGTAAGTTAATGGAAAAATGACTCATTCATTACATAAATGGAACAAGGAAAATACCAAAAGATCCTAAAGTTAATCCTAATTGTCAGTTGGAATGGTCCACTAAAAATTCTATGTCTCATGGAACTTTGAGAAAGTATGTATCCGATGACCTCATTTTTCACATTGAGAAATGTACTACAGTTCACGATGCTTGGGATATATATGCCAAATTGTATGATCAAGCTGATGATATTATGGGCTGCAAGCTTGATGATGAACTCACAATGTTAGATCCCAAGGATTTTGATGCAATCCAAGATTATGTCATGAAAGAAATTGAGCTAAGAGAAAATCTTAAGGGTTGTGACATTGACAAGAAGGATACTCAATTGGTTTACAATTTGTTGGACAAACTTCCATTAGAGTATGTGGGCTTTGTTTCTAGATTTCACACCCTTCGATTGACTTTAGGTTGCTCATTCACTCCACCATCATTTGATGCATTCACAGAGATGTTGATACTTTAGCAATCAAAGTTGATTAAGATGGGGATTCTCAAGTCTTCAAACTCCAAGGCTTTTTTGACTAACCAAGGGAATCATTGGAATCAAAGAAAAGGAAGGAACCAAAAGTAGTCTAAGCTAAAGCCACAATATTACCTAACAAGTCAATTCTTCACCCTCTTCCAAGAAGGGGAATACACCTAAGAAGGAGAGACCTACTTGTTCATATTGAAAGAAATTTGGTCATGATGAGCATCATTGCCACTCAAAGCATATTGATGAGTTGATAAATATCATTTAGAAGAACAACATCAATTTTCCATCCACCTACAAGAATAAGGAATCATCTCCTTCCCATTTGTCATGGTGAAAGGGAAAAGGGCAAGCATTTGTGGCTAAAATAGGTTCTTCATAGTAGTGGATACTTGAATCGGGTGCCTCTCATCACATGGGTTATACAAGGGAGTAGTTTTTATCATTGGAGCCATCTAAGGTACCTCACATTTTCATTGATGATGATAAACAAGGTGAATTTAAAGGGAAGGGTTATGTTTCCATGGATGATGTAACTTTTGGAAATGTTCTCTATGTTCCTAGCTTGACCACCAATCTTCTTTCTAGCTACCAAATAGGCCACTATGGAAATGGGAAGAAAGTTGAGTTTACATCTGATTTAGTTGTGGTTAAAGAACTTGAAAGTGATACCTTGGTAGCAGTGGGACAAGACAACAATAATTGACAACTTTATTCATTTTCCCCCATTGTGCCTTGATCTCCTTCTATGGCATTTCTCACTCATTCAAATTTAAAAAGTAATATATGGCATGAGTGATTCACTCACCTCAACTATTGCTATCTTCAGTAGCTTAGCTCTAAGGACATGGTCATAGGTCTACCTCAACTCAATTTTTCAAAGGGTGTATGTTCAGGGTGCTCCATGGGAAAGCATCCCAAGGAGAAGTTTGATAAGGAGAAATCTTAGAGAGCTTTGGAAGTTATTCGATTGGTTCATGATGATTTAGTAGTCGCATTTCTAGCACCTTCATTCAACAAGGTCTGCTATGTCCTCACCTTCATTAATGACTACTCTTGGTTCACTTCGGTTTGCTTTCTTGTTCACAAGAGTGAAGTAGTTGAAATATTTCTAGTATTCATGACTCATGTTGAGAAGCAATCAGGGAAGCTAATCAAGATCCTTCATGTAGAAAATGAAAGTGAATATGTTCTATGTGAAACATAGACTTTAGTAATTTTGTACTCTTGAGGGGATTGATCTTTAGCAATCGGTCGCCTACACTCCACAACATAATGGTATTGCGGAAAGGAAGAATAGAACCCTTGAAGAGATGGTTAGTTGCATGATTCATGCTCTTTTTCTTGGTCCCATTTTTTGGGTAGAAGCTATCAATTATGCCACACACATCCAAACTTGGGTTCTTTACAAGGATTTTAAGGGTATCACTCATTTTGAGGCTTGGTATGGTAGAAAACCAATTGTGAGACATTTCAAAGTCTTTGGGTGTCCAACACTTCTTCAAAGAAACACAAGGAAATAGAATCTCATAGTAGGCCTTACATATTTGTTGGATATCTTGAAGGTGTTAAGGCATATTGACTTATGGATCCAGAGACACATGATGTATTCATTGAGAGGAGTCTTTACTTTGAGGAAATCTCTCATATCTTAGTCTCACTTCCTTGTCATCCTTCCTCCATTGTGGATAGTGATGATAGTGACTCAGATGATGATACTCCCTCAACTCTGACTTGTAGAGTTGCAACGCTGCAAGGTCCACTTGTAGTTGAGTAAGCTCATCCTTCATCTCTCCCTAGACCTTGTTGGGCTTGATAGACTCTTGACTTAGTGGGTTCTCTTGTTACGGATCCTTCAGACTCTCAAAGGACTTGGTCATAGCTTCAAGGGCTTCCACATGGTTACATTGATATCACTTCTAATCCACATATTTTTTAGGAACCATCAGGAGTTACTGAGTGGGACTTAGCCATGGAGGAAGAGTATAGTTCCTTGATGAAGAACACCACTTGGGACTTAGTCCATCTCCCTAAGGGGAGAAAGATGGTTCGTTGTAACTAGATCTATCAGACAAAGTTTCCAACAGATGGTAGTGTAGATAAGTATAACACATGTCTTGTTGAAAACTTTTTTTTATAGGTTTCTAGTGTTGACTATATTGAAACCTTTGTATCCATGGCTAAGATGGGCTTCATTTACTCAATAGTTTCTATTGTCGCAATACATGGTTGGGTTGTACATTAGATAGATGTGAAGAGTTCCTTTCTTCATGGGGATATTGAAGAGGACATTTACATGGAGAAACCAGAAGGATTTGTTCAGGATTATTCATTGGTTTACTAATTGAGGAAGTCTATCTATGCCCACAAGTAGGCCCCCAGGTCTTGGTATGAAAAGATTGACTCCTTTCCTCTCTCCACATGATTTAGTACATGTCATTCCTATCTGAATGTCTATTGGCATTATGAATATTATGTGTGAATTGATGTTTTGTCATTGATGTCAACACTAGTTGTTATTGGCACACAAATTTACACTGGCTGATATGGATGGTTAGTGACAGACAGGTTACCAGTATAAGATCTAGTGTTACCGACAGAAGAGATTATCTATTGGACACTTCTGGCATGTTCAAATCAGTGAAGTATATTGGATTTCATGAGTCATATGCTCCATTAGCATGTTCTATTCAATTGGTATTGGCTTGGTAATTGGATGTTATCATACACTAGTAAACCCTTACCGATAGAGCTTTCATAAAGGAATAATGAAATGATCCACAATTGGTGTTGGTGTCTTATTTGAGGCTTTTAGGATGTTGAATATGTTTGTCGATAGTGCTTCAATTGCTTGAATACATTGCTTTGGTGTTGTGGACCTAGAATAGGTCCAGTACCTATCTAGGTTATGGACCGATATCATGCTACGTGTACTCTACATGTTAACTAGATGATTTGAGATGTTTTATGGATTTGTTATTATTGTTTTGGTCTTAAGGTGACAAGGCATATCATTGTAATAAGAAATTATGTAATGATATTATTATAATATCTTTAGGTGGCTGACCTAATTGGTTTAGGTCTTGGGGTTTGTATAAATAAGAGGTAGAAACTCTTTGTAAAAGTATCATGGTTATTAGAAAGGTCATGGTCAAGGAATGTAATGTGTGAATATTGTAATATCACTCAGACAGAGGATTTGATTGATCATTGGTAATCGGATTGGATTCAGAAGAGGATCTAGTGATGAATAATGATGAACAGTAAATACTCAACAAATACTGAGAGAGGGGGGGTGAATCAGTATAAACAAAAACTTCTTTAACAACTTAAACTGCTAAGACTGCACTGACTGGTAAACAACATCACCGATCTAAATCAGAGCACTACCAGTAAAACACAGTGAGATTGTGAAAGACATAAACTAGTAACACTTAGATCTTCACACAACCTAATATCTCATTTCCACTTCACCCATATGCTTAGAAAAGTAATACATCATCAAAAAAATAATGACCACTAGATCAGCATGCTTTACCGCTTAATAGAAAACACTAAGATATCACATGAAAAAACATCACACATAACACACTTATTTTTCATGTGGAAACCCAACTCGGAAAAACCATGATGGGGATGAATACCCACAAATAGTTCTTTGAACTCTTCTGAAGTCTGCTCTATTAGGAGCCTATTTCGGTTAAGAACTTTACAACAGGTTCTGCTAGGAACCGATCCTGCTAGGGATCACCCGGTTAAGGGATGGCTAAATACTTGATTAGAGGTTAAAACCCTGTTAAAGGTTACCTTGTCAGAGGATTAAAAGAACTCAATGATTTTGAGTCACCCTATTAAAGGATTTACAAAAAGCCTGTTAAAGCTACCTGGTAAAGGGATTTTCCAACTGTTGAAATAGTTAGAAGTCAATAGGTAAAATACTGATCTGATAACAACACTCAATGCC
The DNA here is from genome assembly GCF_030272615.1 of Cryptomeria japonica. Classification (NCBI taxonomy): domain Eukaryota; kingdom Viridiplantae; phylum Streptophyta; class Pinopsida; order Cupressales; family Cupressaceae; genus Cryptomeria; species Cryptomeria japonica. The sequence continues at coordinate 217,362,932 of NC_081407.1, read as the reverse complement.
AAGGCAGATCCACTTTAGTTCCTTTACATCTGCAATCACACTCTACAGATCTCTACTCACTGCATCAGTCTAGCAAGAATCAAGTATCTCTTCACTTGGATACACACATAACATTTACCAACAATCTCAAATGAAAATCATCATTGATCTTATAGAAAACAATCAGGTCGGTAGCCAAAACCTAAAACCCTAAGCATCTAGGTTAACAATACAAGTGGTCCAATCCTAACTGTTTAATCACATTGCATAGGGTAAAACAATCTTGAACAAATCTCAAGACATTCTCCATCATTTGTTCTTTGTTGTTTCTGGAAGCTGATAACCCATCACATGCTCTCCACTATTTACTGAGACTTCGCACATTCCTAAGGTAGATATAATCAATCTTCTTCATGCAAGATCCTCAAGGAAATCCTTCAAGCGCACAAGGTTGACATGGCAACACAATCTGATCTTCATTTTAATGCTAACCCATCACAGGATGTCGTCAGTCGAATCACATAGACTTGAAATGGATCAACCAGAAACCCTGAAGCCAAGACTACCAACCGGTAGTCATATCAATTGAAACCCCGATACAAACTTTGCATATACTGGTTCACATTCCAACATATCGGTTCACCTTTTCATATATACCGGTTCACATCATCATACTAGTTCACTTCATACCATCATACTTGTTCTCTTGCCAGTTTGCTTTCTTCAATATATCGGTTGACACTTCAACATATTGACATCAATGAAAACATACAATATCATCATGCCATCAAACTCTGCACATATGCCAACAATCTCCCCCTTTGGCATTGATGGCAATATATAAAGATATCTCTGAACGCTTCACATCTTCTCCCCAATCTCTTCCCTATTATGTCTTCAAAACTGCAGATATCTTCTCTGTTTCACATCTTCTCCCCCTTTGACAATAATGCCAAAGTGGAGGCACAAACATGTTCCATTATGTTGCTCCCCCTAAGGAGTAGCATCCTTCAACACACCAATCTTGAAAAGATTTGACAATGCAATACTTGACTGATGTGGAGCACATACCTTTAATTCACCACTTGAAGGGGTAGCACCCCTAATTCACCTCTTAAATAGGTAAATGTAGCCTTCGGTAGAGGCTTGGTGAATATATTTGCTAACTACTCCTTACTGGAAACATGTTCCAATACAACCTCTTTGTTTTGAACTTTCTCCCTCAAGAAATGATACTTGAGCTCGAAGTGCTTGGTTCTAGAATGCAATACCAGATTCTTGGAAATATTAATTGCACTTGTGTTGTTATAAAATATACTCACCGGTTTAGATACAGGGACTTTGAAACCACTTAATACATGTTTCATCCAAATTGTCAGAGTGCAGTTCATAAATGCTGCTATATATTCTTCTTTTGTTGTAGATTGAGAGATACAACTTTGCTTCTTACTCATCCATGAGACTAGTCTACCACCAAGAAAGCATGCACCACTGGTTGTGCTCTTCTAGTCATCCACATTACTAGCCCAATCAGCACCTGTAAACACTTTGAGATTGAAATCATTACTATATGGATACCACAATCCATAATCTATAGTTCCCTTCAGATATCTAAGAATCCGCTTGACTACTACCAAGTGGGATTCTCTTGGACTTTTCTAAAAACATGCAGCAATGCCCACTGCATGTGCAATGTCTGGTCTGCTATGTACTACATAGTGCAACTTACGAATCATTGACTGGTATTCCTTCTCATTTACCAAGGCTAAGTCATCTTCTTTTCACAATTTACAACTGATCATCATTGGTGTACCAACCGGTTTGCTATCTTCCATGCCAAAGGTATTGAACACCTTTTGACATACTTGGACTGAGTGATAAAGATACCATCTTTCATTTATCAAATTTGTAGTCCAATGAAGAACTTAATCTCTTTGATTAGTGACATCTCAAATTCCTTCTTTGTCTCATCTACAAATGCATGGCTCATCTTGTCATCTCCACCAAAAATTATGCCATCAACAAACACTTCACAGATTAGAATCTAATCTCCTTCTAACTTCAGATAGATATTTCTATCTTCACTTATTCTTTTAAATCCAATCTTCACAAGATGGGAGTGTAAACATTCATACCATGCTCTAAGTTCTTTCTTCAATCCATACAAGGCTTTATTTAGCCTACACGCCATATCATTGTCTTCTAATAGGGCAAACCCATTTGGTTGCTCTATGTACACTTCCTCTTCAAGTATTCAATTTAGGAATGCAGATTTCACATCCATCTAATACACTTTGAATCCCTTGAAGGCTGCATATGCAAGAAGCATTTGAACTCCTTCCAATCTAGCTACTGGAGAAAAGGTTTCTCCATAATCTTCTCCTTCTTCTTGAGCATATCCCTTACATACCAATCTTGCTTTGTTTCTTACCACTGTGCCATCTTCATTCAGCTTGTTTCTAAAAACCCATTTTGGTGCCAATAACATTTTTATGCTCAGGTCTAGGTACCAAAGACCATGTACCATTCTTTTCTATCTGGTCAAGTTCCTCTTCCATAACCTTAATCCAGTCTTCATCTTTATGTGCCTCTTTAAATGTTTTAGGCTCAAATTCAGAAATCATGCAAAAAATTTCTCTGACCTTTCTTCTTGTAAGAATTCTTGCATCCTTATCTCCTATGATCTTCTTTGGATCATGATGCAACTTTACATACCTAGGAATGATCTTAAGTGATTCCTCTTGCTTTTCTTCTTCATCCTTATCCTCATTTTCATCTACATTAGTAGCTACTAGTGTAGAAGCACTATTACTTGTACTTGGTTGTTTTGCAACCGGTTCCCAGAAGGTTACAACCGGTTCATTTTCTAGTTTGAAATTTTTTTTGAAAAGAAAAAAAAAATTGAAAATTATTTTTGGGATCCGTACCTTCTGCCCACTTAGCTTCTTCCTAGTTAGCAACGCACAGTCAGCATCCAGTCAACAACACCCAGTCAACGCTTAGTCAGCATTTTCTTTAGAAATTTTTAGACCCCTCTCCATTGAGCAGTTTGGATTTTTGGGTCAACTTTGGAGGCCCATAACTTGCTCAATTTTGCTCCTTTTTGGGTGCAATGTTTTTTGATTTGGGCTAATTTTTTGTTCTTTTCGTAGTGGTGTGGTTATTTTCTAGTTTTGGTGCACATGTTTTTCATAATTTTCAGATTCTCTCAGTTGTACCTGTCCAATCCTCAATTCTGCAACTTGAAAGGCCTCATTTGAGCTCATACAACCTCCTTTTCAGGTGCCATTTTTTTGAAAGTGCGTGTTTCTTCATCTACTTTCATATTCTATTATTAGATTTCAGAGATTTTAAGTAGAAATTGTACTTTCAGATATTGGTCTTATGTGGCCTATTTGGTACTTGTAAATTGCTTGGATCTTAGTTTATATCTCTTGCACTATTAGTTTGAGTCTCTTTTGGCCCTATTGAGGCAATTGTAAAATTGAAATCAAAAGTCCAGTTTGTCATTTTTTGCAAGTGGCCCATAGTACACACACTAAGTATAAAGTGCCAAAACATCACTTTTGGGGGGTTCTTTGATTGAGTGAATTTGGGGGGATGTCTTGTGTGATTGTGCCTCTCTTTCCTTGTTCTCTTTCGTTTTTGTTGCAATGAGTCCTCATAAATTTCCACCTATAACTCCACATAATTATGCATCATGGAAAATTAAAGTATGGAGCAAATTAATGGAAAAAGGTCTCATGCATTACATAGATGGAACAATAGCAACACCACCTGATCCTAAGGATGATCCTAATGCTCAGTTAGAATGGCTCACTAAGAATTGCATGGCTCTTGGAACTTTGCGCAAGTATGTATCAGATGACCTCATCTTTCATATTGAGAAGTGTACTACAATCAAAGATGCTTGGGATATGTTTCAAAAATGGTATGGTCAAGTTGATGAAATCAGAGGTTATCAGATTGATGATAAGCTCACCAACTTGGATCCCAAGAGTTTTGATACAATCCAAGATTATGTCAACAAAGAAAATGAGCTAAGAGCAAAGCTTAAGGATTGTGGAATTGACAAAAAGGATGCTTAGTTGATATTCAACTTGTTGGACAAGCTTGCACTAGAATATGTAGCATTTGTGTCTAGCTTCCAAACTCATCGTTTGACAGTGGGGAGTTCCTATGTTATACCTTCATTTGATGCTTTCACAGAAATGTTGATATTGGAACAATCTAAGTTGTTGAACATGGGACTTCTCAAGTCTTCAAAGTCCCAGGCTTTGGTGGCTAATCAAGGGAGTCAAGGAAGTCAAGGAAAAGATTCCTATAAGAAGAAGAAGCACTCCAAGTCGAAGCCACAAGAGGAAAAAGGACAATCATCCTCTCCATCATAAGGCCTTTTTTCATCCTCTTCCAAGAAGGGGACATCACCTAAGAAGGATAAACTAACTTGTGCATATTGTAAGAAGTATGGTCATGATGAGCATCAATGCCACACAAAACAAGTTGATGAGTTAACTAATCTTCTTAAGAAAAACAACATCAACTTGCCATCCACCTACACAAAGAAGGATTCATCTCCATCCTCTTCCGCACATTCTAAGGGAAAAGGGAAAACATTTGTGGCTATAACAGGTTCTTCACAGTAGTAGATACTTGACTTGGGTGCCTCATATCACATGGGTTCTACAAAGGAGCAGTTTCCTTCATTGGAGCCACCTAGGGTACCTTACATTTACATAGGTGATGATACACAAGTAGAGGTTGAAGGGAAAGGTTCAATTGACATAGATGATGGAACATTTGAGAATGTTCTCTATGTTCCTAACTTGTCTACCAACCTTCTCTCTATCTACCAAATCACTCACTATGGGAATGGGAAAAAGGTTGAGTTTACACCAGATTTAGTTGTGGTAAAAGAACTTGATGATGATGCCTTGGTAGCAGTGGGACAAGTCAATGAAAACTCAAGGATTTATTCATTCTCCCACTTTGTGCCAAGTTCACCCTCTAGGGCCTTGCTTACTCATTCAAATTCAGAAAGTAAGCTATGGAATGAGTAGTTTGGTCACCTTAACTACCGCTATCTTTAGCAGCTCAGCACTAAGGACATGGTCATAGGTCTACCTTGAATCAGTTTTTCAGAGTGTGTATGTTCAGGGTGTTCCATGGACAAGCATCCTGAGGAGAAGTTTGATAAGGGGAAAGCTTGGAGAGCTTTGGAAGTTCTTCAAGTTGTTCACAACAATGTATCAGGTCCATTTCCAGCACCTTCATTTAGCAAGGCCCACTATGTCCTCACCTTCAGTGATGACTACTCTCGCTTCACTTGGGTCTACTTTCTTATTCATAAGAGTGAAGTATTTGACAGATTTCAGGACTTCAAGACTTGTGTGGAGAAGCAATCCAGGAAAGTGGTCAAGATTCTTCGTACAGATAATGGAAGGGAATATGTGAACAAGAGACTTGAGGATTTTTGTACATTTGAGGGGATTAATCTTCAGCATTCTGTAGCATACACTTCACAGTAGAACAGAGTTGCAGAATGCAAGAATAGAACTCTCAAAGAAACGGCTAGATGTATGATTCATGCACGTTCTCTTGATCCTGCTTTTTGGGCTGAGGCTATCAGTTGTGCCACACACATCCAAAATTAGGTTCCTCACAAAGTTTTACAAGGTATTACTCCTTTTGAAGCTTGGGCTGGTAGGAAACTAATTGTGAGACATTTCAGAATCTTTGGGTGTCCAGCATGGGCTCGCATACCTCCATAGAAATGCAAGGCATTGGAACCACATAGTTGACCTTGCATATTTGTTGGATATCTTGAGGGTGTTAAGGCATATAGATTGATGGATCCAGAGACACATGAGGTGTTCATTGAGAGGAGTGTTCACTTTGAGGAAAGCTCTCCTAGCTTAGCCTCTCTACCTCCTCCACCTTACTCCATTGTGGATAGTGATGTTACTGATTTAGATGATGAGACTCCTTCAACTCTGACTCATAGGGTTACACCTCCATAGGATCCACTTGCAGTTGAGGAGCCTTGTTCTCCACCTCCACCTAGATCTTGTTGGGCTCGACAAACACTTGAGTCCATGGGTTCTCTTGTTGGGGATCCTTTAGATAAATGAAGAACTCGATCACAACATCGGGATCTTCCACATGCATTCATTGCTACCGCTTTCGATCCATAGACATTTCAGGAAGCATCAGGGGTTCTTGAGTGGGACCAAGATATGGAGGAAGAGTATATTTCCTTGATGAGGAACAACATATGGGATTTAGACCATCTCCCTAAGGGGAGAAAGATGGTTTGATGTAAGTGGATCTATCGGACCAAGTTTGTAGTGGATGGTAGTGTCGATAAGTACAAGGCTCGACTTGTTGCGAAAGGTTTCTCCCAGGTAGCAAGTGTTGACTATACTGAGACCTTTGCGTCTGTAGCCAAGATGAACTCCATTCACTTGACACTTGCTATTACTGCAGCTCATGGTTGGGTTGTACATCAGATGGATGTGAAGAGTGCTTTTCTTCATGGTGACCTTGATGAGGAGATTTATATGAAGCAGCCACAGGGTTTCATCCAGGATACTTCCTTGGTTTGCAGACTAAGGAAATCTCTCTATGGCCTCAAGCAGGCCCCCAGGGCTTGGTATGCCAAGATGGATTCCTTTCTTCTCTCAGTAGGGTTCACCAGGTGTCATTCTGATTTGGATGTCTATATTTGGCGACATGATCACTCTCACTTGATACTTGTGCTCTATGTTGATGATTTGATCATTACAGGGAGTACTGCATCCATCATTAGTAGGGTCAATCTACTTTGCATGACAAATTTTCTATGACTGACTTGGGTCTTTTTCACTACTTTCTTGGGATAGACATTTCACAGTCACCTTCCGGGATTACACTATCACAGCCCAAGTATGCTCTTGATCTACTTGCACACTTTCATATGGCTAATTGTAAGCCTGCACCGACTCCCTTTCTTTCAAGAGTCAAGCTTGAGGCTCGGTGTTCTTCTCCACCAGTTGATGCCACTTTGTATCATTAGCTTGTGGGTAGTCTCATCTACTTGAACCATACATGCCCTGATATTTCATTTGCACTTGGCATGGTTTCTCGCTTCATGCAGGAACCACATGAGCTTCATTGGAAAGCTACCAAATGCATCCTTCATTAAATCCAAGATACACATCACTATGGGATTCACTATGTAGTAGGCACAGGACTTCGCTTGGTTGGTTACACAGACTTTGATTGGGTTGGTGATCTTGATGATCGTAAGTCTACTTTCAGTTACAGTTTTCACCTTGGTTCAAGTCCCATTTGTTGGCAGAGCAATAAGCAACATGCTATTGCTCTCTCTTCGACTGAGGTTGAGTATCGAGGCGCTGTTAATGCAGTGATTGAGGCCATTTAGCTCTAGCAGATTCTCACAGAGTTTGGGTTCACCACTCCATGACCAAGAGTTCTATATTGCGACAATTAGAGTGCTATTTCTATCTTGAAGAACCCGGTCTAGCATCAGTGGACCAAACACATCGAGATCCATATGCACTATATCCGAGAGTTGATTTAGGAGCAGGTCATTGATTTGCAGTATTGGCCTACAATAGAACAGATTGCTGACATATTCACCAAACCTTTCACTGAGAGTAAGTTCAAGTAGTTGTGAGCTCTCTTGGGGGTGCAAGATGTGTCATTAGGGGGGGTCAGTTGACTTCTCCTTCCTCTCTTATGGGGGGGACTTTTTCCTCTTTGAGGTTTTATCCATCTTCTTTTAGAGTCTTTTGTACATTCATCTCTCTTTTGGGGTGGAGTTATTTCCCATTGGGTTTTCTCCCTTTCTCTATTTGTGAGAGATTGCATTGCATAGTTTTTCTTGCATTTGCATATTGTACATGGGTACCTATCATGGCCTAGTAGCCGGGACCCATCTTGCATTGTTGACTTAAGTCTTCATTCCCCTAAGTTCCACTTAAGGGGGGGTGTTGGTGTAAATAAATATTCATTATGGATATTATTACACTTTACTTAAGTTAACTTAGAATAAATCATCTCTTTGTAGTTTGGATTTGAGACACTTAGGGAAGTGTGCACAGAGGGATAGAGCTTGTAGGAGAAATTCCACCTTTTGTGGTCTTATTTTGCTGTTACACTCCACATTCGGTGGGTCATCCACCTCTTGTGGAATATTATATTATTTCTCCTACCTACCCCTAGTATTTCTTACCTACCCTTGTTTCTCATTGAGCCACATGTCATGATTGTGTGCTCATACATCCATATGGCCTTGCCTATATAAGCAGGCCTATATTCATTATATTGGTAAATCTAGTTGATCATTTTCATATTGATAAGAATACAGTTTGTTCTTGTCGTTCTTTTGTCTCTATTTTAATACTTTTCATTGTGCCCTTGATCTTGGCAAAATCTCAAATTAAGATGTGAGATAGGATGATTGCTAAGTTTAAATCAAAGTTTGTGCCAATAAATTATTAAGTATATTTATTTCAGAAGTTGCAGAATCAGAGATAGAAGGAATCTAGTGTAACGGAGTACATCGAAGCATTTTATAAGTTGAACATCCGATCCAGACATGTTGTTGATGAAGTTGAATAAATTGTAAGATATTTGATAGGGAGCCATTAAAAAGGTCAACTTAGGGTTGACTCGTAGGTAAACTTTGGGTAAGTTTCTAGAGGGTTAAACTAACTCCTAGGGTCTAGCTAGGGGAATTTTTAGTGGGCCATATGATGTACCTATGGATGAAGGCCAAATTTAGCCATGTGTCCACTCCCTAGGGACTATTTATTCACCCCAAAAGTTGAGTTTTACAAGTTGGCTGAATTTCAACTTTTGAGGATCCTACCTAGGTTAGACAACCCTCCTCATGAGTTACATTGCTCTTCCCCATTCCTTTCACCTTTTTGAGGTGCCTTGGCTATAGAGCTTGTAAGGTGTTGGGAAGACCAACCTATGAACATCCCTCACCCTTCCCAAGAGGAATGGAAAGAGTGAGGAGTGTCTTCTTAGGGAATGGTTTGGGAGGGAGAAGTTTGATAACCCACTTTCCATTTTTTGGAGACATGGATTTTCTTGAGAAATTGGTCTTGAATTTGGAAGTTTTTGGGCTAAGTCTTGTGAAGGAAAAGTTAGTGGATTGGTAAACTCTCCTACAACTTCTATTCATCCTTTTGGCAGGTTTAAGGTTGGTTGGTTTACTATCTCATGTATGTTGCTTTGTATTTGAAAAGATTGTTTGTTGTAGTTGTTTTTCCATTGTTGATTTCTTAGTATGTTTAGGAAGATGTTGATTTCTTCCCTATGTGTTTGTGTTATTGAGGTTTTATGTTATTGGTTTGGGAGTTTTCAAGGCCAAACTCACCCTTGGGAGGGTAGAGTGGCCTTGGGGTGAAGGGTTGTTTGACAGCCTAAGAGTGTTGTTTATGCAATGGGGGTCATAAGGGGAGTTTTATGGCTTGTATGCCTTGGGGGACATAAGGATTTTTTGGGACAAGTTTGGAACTTGTGGTTGTTCTACTTGGGAGCCTTGCAATGGTATTTTGTTCTCCTACTTGCAGATTTTTCCTCTAGGTATTTGGCCCACCTTCACCCCTCAAGTTATAGTCACTAAGTGACTTTGTTCATCCTTGGGTTGGGAGTGTTTGTGTTGTGTATTCCTTTTCCGATGTGTTTATGCTTGAGTGTCACCCATTTAGCCTTGGTTCTCCTAGCTCCTAGGTGGCTTATTGTAAGCCTAGGTTGAGAGGTGAGCCTCCATGGTCACAACCTACAAGTTTCTATTGCAGGTTTACTTGGGAAAAGATTGCAAAGGAAGCTATGGTTGATCCTATTGTTTATTTGTATTTAGTTGTAAACATAAAATACATGTATTTGCAAAGCCCTCATTTAGTAGAAATGAGAGGCTTGATTTTGTTATTTACCTATTTGTATAAAAGAGACTATGATGTACTAAATGTAACTATTGGATTTGTTTTACCATATAATAAATATGTATTTTAATTTGTAGTGTATATTCTTGTAAAGAGAAGAATGCATTGTTTGAATTGGTTCTTTAATGATATAGTTACTAGAAAAAGATTAAGAATGAAATTCATATTCTATCCTTACTGCTATTGAAAAAAAAATGCAAAGCTAAATGTTAATAGAGTAGTCACTTTTAAATAGAAATTAAATAAACTAAATGTTAGTAGTGCAGTTATAAATAAAAGAAAGGAAATATTTATTTCTATCTATAGTCTCAACAAAAGAAAGATTAATAGACATTTTAGAGTTAGTTTTTAATCTTGCAATATAACTTGTTGTTTACTGATTAAATGAATTTTAGGAAAAGTTAGTTGCAGCTGTAAATAATATCATTTCTGCTATTTTCTTTACTATTCTGAAAATGCATGTATAGTGGAAATTATATAAATCTAGATATTGTTATTTTAAATCGAAAGCAACTATATGTTAATGGAAGAAATTAAAATCTAACCCATTATGTTTCATTGAAAAATAAACTACTCTAAGTAATGTAAATGCAGACTTAATCATAATATATATATATATATATATATATATATATATATATATATATATATATATATATATATATATATATATATATCTATATATATATATATATATATATATATATATATATAATGCCTAATGTTTAAATATAAAACTGAGTTGTTGTTATTCCTTAAGAAAAATAAATCAATCATCTAAATTGTTGTATTCTTCAAAGAAAAATAAATAATATGTATGATGCCTATATATATATATATATATATATATATATGATGATGATGATGATGATGATGAAATATTAATAAGTTGTAAATAAAAGAAATGCATTTTTACTTTAATATTCTGATTATTTAATAATTTAAAGCAGTCTGCTGTCAAAAATTTATATATATATTAATATATATAATAACACACACACACACACACACACATATATATATATATATACATTAATCTACATATTTTTGTTAAGCATTTTAATATATATATATATATATATATATATATATATATATATATATATAACATAATGAAACTTTTCAGGGGGTCTTTGTCAGCATGCCTCCCCTTACTAGGCGTTGTCGGTCATGGTGGCCACCTCCGCACCCCTGCAAGTTCCACAGTGGGTGAGCCACCACACTCTGTGAGCCGTTCGCAGTGAGCGGGATGAGGCCCACCACTACAAGCTACTCACAGCAGTGATGATCGCCACTATGGTAACCCATAGTGGATGACGGATGCTCGCTGTGGGGTACCACAGGGGCCACCCACACCCAAACCCCCACGACCCTCAAATATTGAAACCCTTCCCCCCTTTCAAGGACTTTCCACCTCCCTTCGGCCCTCCTCTTTGCTCGGTCGCCATGGCCGCCACCTACAAAGACACACAAACAAAAAAAAATAGGAAATAGAAATATGTTAGACATGAAAACCCTAACCCCATTTTGGGTTAAGGTTAGCAATTAAAAAAGATGGAATAATATTTAGTTATAAACATAAATAAACCCTATTTAGGGTTGTAAAAAGAAATATAATAATAAAATAAATAAAAAGAGGGAAGCTCTCTTTTAAATTTGAAATGGGATATCCTCATTTGTTTAAGTTTTATTTATTGGGTTGGTTTTTGTATTGGGAAATTAATTAATTATAAGACAATATTAATCCCATATTTTGGGTAAATTTATGGGAAAAGTTTATTAACGAGAATTTTTAAATAGTATGATGATTAGACTTAAGTTTAAGGGGTATTTTTAATTTTGAATATTAAATATTTAATCTTTATTGTTATTGGGGTTATCACCCTTAAAAGAAATCTTTATTTTAGGTAATCATATTTATGTATATATATATATATATATATATTGATGTTAAGTTAAATTTCTTTGTAAATTTTAATAATAGACTTTATTAAAAGTAAAATGTTCAATATATATATATATATATATATATTGATGTTAAGTTAAATTTCTTTGTAAATTTTAATAATAGAATTTATTAAAAGTAAAATGTTCAATTTTAATCTATAGGGTCAATATTGGTCGAATATTAAATAGTTGATATTTAATATCCAAAGGGGGATTAAATTCGGCTTTAATGTGAGACGGATTATTAGGCAAATATTATATTTGTTTTGGTTAACTTTATTAGTCAAATTCAGGAGCTTTATTTTCATTCGCTCTATTAAGTAATGTTAATACACTGAGCTTGAAACAATATCGATTTAATGGATTCTCGGCTTATTTACATTATATAAATATATTTTGAAAATTTTAATGGGCTACTCTAATAATGGTGGGTTTTAAATGATTATTATTGTTTTAGTGAGAGGGTATTGTAGTGGAATAATATACTTTTCTAAAATAAGTTAATGGACTTGATCTTGCGAACTTATTTAACCCTGGTAGAACCTTTTATGAAATAATTTAATTATTATAATAATATTTGACACTTTAATTTTATTTGCCCAATTAATTAATATTAATACATTTGAATTGTATTAATATTGAATCAATAGATTTAAGAATTAGTTAGGTTATAAATGAAGAGATTATAATATCAATGTATTGGGGAATACTTGATATACCTTTCCTTAGATTAATAATTATTTATTTAAGAAATTGTATTAATGTCAATCTAGTAGAATTTGGGCCATTTAAGTATTATAAAATGTAACTAAAATTGAAGGAACATTTGAGAGAATTTATTTAATATCATAAAGGATATTGTCCTTATAAAATTATATTATTTTGTTTTGATAATAGGAGTTATCATAATGGTTACATAAGTAAAAATTTAATCCTGTCACTTAGGAGTTAAAGTTGAAACCTAAGCCTTCTAGTTCAATTTTAACACATCGCTAACTTTAGAAACCCATTTAAATATCAATTAAGATTTCATTTGGAACAACTTGTTAAGTTGTCACATCTAAGTAATTAAGTGTTTAAAAAAAAAAAAATTGTTGTTGTGTTTTTTGCCCAAAAGTTTGGGCATGGCATTTTGGTATCAGAGCCCTAGGTTCATACACTGGTGAACATGGGCTACATTCATAACTTAGTTGAACCGAATTACGACTTCAGAGTATAACACCTAGGTGGAAACTTGCGAAATAACAAAGTAAAACATAAGTAAAAATTCTCTTTAAACCAATAGGTCAACATATATCAATTCAAGGGGTTCCAAGGGTCACCAAAAGCCTTGAAATTCAAAACTTATTAGTCATAATGGTTATGGCATAATAAGACCCCAAAGGATATAAAAGTTTCAATATATATATATGTGTGTGTGTGTGTGTGTGTGTGTGAAAATATTTGCGATGTTTAATAAGAAAATTTAGATCATTAGTACATATGAGGTTACCATTCTATTGGAACCTAAATGCAACAATTTCCCTAATCAAATCAAGTATGAGGAGTTAATTCTTCAATTGAATACCTCTAATTGTAACTAAAACAGTACCATCCTTTGGGGTATGTTCTTGATGTGGCAAGTCAAGCAAGTTAGTTAGACATTAGATGAAGGCACAATAAACAAGATAATTAAGATAGAGACAGATCTAGTTAACTTAATAAGCTATGAGAAATTATGGTGGTTCGAGAACTAGGATCACCATTTGAGGCACCAATGAAGAAGAGTTAAGAGGTGCTCTTGCAAATCTCGGGAAGAAGTAGTAACCTATTCTAATGAATAGGTACCATAAGTGTGTGGCCATGCTAGGTTTCTCATTAAGGACATTTTTTAGAGAATTCTCATATTAATGCAAGAGGGTAGTGTGGATAACCTTGAAGATAAGGACTAAAATGATGAATGACAATCTCCTTGATAAGTGAACCCTAGTAATACTATAGATGAATTAAATAAGAAGAAAGGAGACATGAATATCTTTAGTTAAGACACATAATTGCAATAAACCCTAAGTTATTCCATAGTTTTATAATTGGGGAAAACAAGCAAATTATAGTCACAACTAGTTCCTTTATGGGAAGATAATTTTGAAAGGACTAAGTTAATGGCGAAAAGGGTAGAGATGATTTGGGAACCATGTAAAATCCCTATTAAAGTACGAAGAGTGTAGGAGAATCATGATCTAATAATCAAGGAATGAATGACTCATATCCATTCAAAACCTAAGGAGAAAAGTGCAACCCAATCATGACTAGTATCTAGATACAAGATAATATGGAACACAATTTAACTACTTGGCACAACCGAAGTAGGTTTGTAAAAATTATGGCACTGAAGTGTGGAAGTATCTGAAACATTAAGTATGGATGGGACAACATGCATTTGGATAAGGCTTATGGAAGGATAGCATAAGCAATATTATAATACCAAAGTTCTAATGAGAATTAGTTGGAAGTGTAAAATATTTTATGAGAACAATGATAAGGAGCTGAATTATATGGTTAGCTAAGGGAGAACTTGGAAATTATGGGGGTCTTAAGACATTGGTAATTGTTGGACACCTTTATGTTATGTTGTAATAGGGTAACTTGATATTACGATGATAAGGTGGTTTATTTGCATTGAAGATAATCAAAAGTTGTGATAGGCCAGAATCAGCTAGCAAGTAAATATAAAATAAGCAATATGGAAAGATATAATTTATTTTAAAATTTAAATTAAAAGGTGGGTGTTGGTTTCTATGTTGGTCACTTCTTGAGTGCACACCCCCTTGTTTTCATAGTTGCATAAGTGTAGTAGGAGAGAATAAGTCAACTCTCCACATCATTTGAAATAGTCATAGTGTGTAGGGAGTAGGAATTAGTTGTCAAGCATTATTATGATTCCACCCTTAATTGTTCTTAACCATAAGTGTTAGTAATTTGGCAACATGCTCCTACTTGATAGGAACAAATGGATGATTAGAAATTAAAATACAAGGAGCTAGAAAAAGGTGCTAAGAGAACAAATGAAATCCCTAGTGAAATTTATATGATTGCATTATATGAATTCTAAGTGGTTCTAAGTATACAAGTGTCAATTTTGTATCCAACTATCAACCCCTCTAGCAAGAGAGAGTCATAAAAGTGTCGATGCATGAGTTTCCATGTATCATTGAACAAAGATTTAACATATTAAGATATTTAATGGAAAACCAAGAAGAATTGACAAAGAATGGTAGAGTTAGTGAAATCGCCTGTTACAATATAATTATGGTTTCTAATAATCCTAAAGGGATAGAGAGTTATATCAAAAAGTGTTGCTTGTAATAGTAATCATGTGAAGGTTAAATGGAACATGATCTATAAAATGGTTGCAATCTCTTGTGTATAAGAAATTTCATTATAATAAAGGAATATAAACGATCTAAAAACCTTAAGAGTCTTGGACCATATTTCCATTGGACTGCTTCTATGGCATAAAAAAATTCCCATCTGGTCAAAACCTATGTTTAGGGTTTTATCAATGAGATCATAGAGTCACATTGAACTAACACCCTTTCGTAGCTTCGTTAAACCCTTGGTGGTTTGTTTGATCAATCCTGCGAAACCGTGAGGCTAAAAGACATTTTCACTGTATCACTGGTGTTACTATCTTTCATGACAATCACCTCATGAAATGGAAAAAATACTCTAGTCACTTCACCATGCAATCTTCACAATTTTTGCTATTTCTCATGCGAGCTGGGTGACCAGAAAATTTGACTGCGAAACAACAAAATGCCTCAATGGTTACCCTTTTTTGATGTGACAAGTGTCATGTCACATTGAATAAAGAGGGATATATATCTATAACCCCAACTAGCTGGTGAGAAGAAAAATATGTCTTGGCGAAGTTCCTTCTCATACCGAAATCTACCACAACACCAAAGGGACCCCATAAGAACACATCATTGCATGAGTGGATAAATCAGTGGTTGTCAAGTACATTCTAAAAAGGATTTTTATGCCACAACACCATATGCCCCACACAACATGTTCCTCTCCATGCAAACATTCATTTGTCGATGAGATAGTAAACATATTACATCAGAGCCTGTAATGGTGGGAAAATGGTGAACGATAGATCAAGAGGAAAACTACCCTTTCCCTCAAAGAGAGATGAGAGTTTCACTATTTATTACCATCCAAGCACTTTTCACCATTACATTAGGAAGGGGGAGAAGATAATTCACTAGATCCAATCTCTCCACACAAAAATGGTAGATTGAATTCTGAATGAATTGGGAATGCTAAGTTGATCCCCTCTTCCTTGTTTGATTTAGAAAGCAAATTGATTGAATTATATAGTGCAAAAGTGACAAAGAATTGATTATAACTTGAGATCAGAATATGGGATGAAGTTGTGCACCTAGATCTGGTTGTAAAATTTCAAGATGAAGTCGCCCTACGAATTTGAGGAAAAGTTGCCCAAATTGTGATGGGAATATACACGATTCTCCAAAAATCTGCAAAACGAAAAGGGTTTTTCTGCCTCTACAAATGAATCCTGAATCCAAAAGTACAACTATGCACCTGCAACCTACACATAGAAAAGAGAGGAAAATGGGTTGGGATTGGGGGTTTACCTTTAGGTCAAACCCCAGTTTTGGAATTAACCAAGTAATGAAACAAAATACTTGCAAGTAGCTATAAATGAAAGACTGAATTGTAAATCACCTCAAGGGAGGTTGTAGTAGAAATGTTGATAGAAGTTCCTATGTGGAATTGTATGTTGGAATAAATCTCCTCTTCAATGGTTGAATCTTTGACTTGAATGCAACACCTAGCCTTGAAGGGAGACTTGATAATGCTTAATGCTAGAAAAGAATGCTTGAATGCTTTCAATCACTTGTGCAACTTGAATCTCTCCAACTTTGACCTATCCAACTTATCAAATTTCCACTTATGAAAATGAGAGGATGAACTCCCCTTAAATACATGTTTGTGGATTTGAATTTCGTCATGGGTCAACATCTGGGGAGTTTCCCCGCTCACTGCACAACCCACAATGCATGCTCTAGGAAGGTCCTACCCCAAAATAGGGCAAGGACAAGGGCACCACGCCCTTGTCCTAGGAGTACAAGTGTGCCATGCCATTTTCCATGGGGGCACAGTGGTGTCACGCCCCTTTCCTACCCCTTTCTCTAGGGAAGAATATGGTCAGGGAAATGCAGAGGCCAAGGAAGAAGCTATTTTCACAAGTTAAGCAATCTTCGATCTCCGATCAGGCTAGGGATTTTGAATTCACATGCGTGAGGATCCTAATGTAGTCAAAAATTTCTAGGGTCACAATTTTATGAGATGAAATTTATCCCCCACTTTAGCGAGAGTATAAGCGTGTGCCAATAATGTCGGTAAAGTACAAGGAAATGAGATGGAAAATACTTTTACCATGTCAAGGAGGCAAGATGTGCCAAGCCCCCAATGGACTTAGGATCTTACAAATTAAATTGACAAAGTAAAAGGGAAGATCAAGAAGGGGAGAACCATGACTACACGTAGCAAAGTTCCCTTTACTATGAGTCATGAAAGCAAGGATACAAAGATTACAAAGCAAAAGAAAGTTCACTAAGTAATTCTAAGTATTACAAGATGGAAAATGCGAGTGCAGTGTATGACCCCATGTTAAAGTGATCACACTCACCTTATCGGGAGTGATTTATTTAAGGTAGGATACACCCAAAAGAGACAAAAGAAAGGGAGCACGTTATTGCAAGGATTTAGCCCCCAATCGAGGTATAAACCCAAGGAATATGAACACAAAACATGAGGTAGTGTCACTTTCCTCAGGGTTAGTATGCTGTATGATAACTCATGTATATCATGTATGCATATGCATATAATAATATTCATTCCCTAAAGGACACTACCTTAGAAGAAAGGATAGAGAGGATGTCTTTTGAGTCAACATGTAAGAGACGAAAAGAAGATCTCAATGCTTTGCATCGTCCCCAAGTAGACATTAAGGGAATAATAGAAGAACATGGATTCACATAGAAGAACATGGATACACATAGAAGAATGGTCACAGAAGAGAAAGAAAGAAGAGAGAGAGAAGATATATAGTGCTAGTAACACTAATCTAGCACGACATCCACCTCCCAATCTTGCTAATCACTATTTCAGGAAGGTGAGAAACATGCCAGAGGAGGGACATCGAGCACAACAGATAAAGCTATCATAATATCCAAACAAGGACTATGCTCATGCTGTAAGTCACTTTGTTCAATTCGAGGAGCTAGGATTAGGGTTTGTGAAAACTCATCTGATAAATGTTTGTCGACATCAACATACTCATACTTAGTATCAAAAGAATTAGGTGTTGTGTTACCATTATGAATAACATTTTCACCCATTTATTCATGAAAGTTTAAAGAAAGAGGAGAAAGAAAACAAATAGGAGTAAAACCATCACATGTTTTATGCAACTTATGATTTGGAGATGTTGGTTTAACATCTTTCTTAGCAGAAAAGGGAATCATGTTAACTATCAGAGACTGAGGGTATCAAGTATTTTGACGGATATCTTCATGAGCTAAAACATGGCATCTTCATCAGAGTTCTCTCGTACAATGATTTCATTGAGTATTAGTGGAAGGCTGAGAAGGAGGAGGAACACTTGAAAAAGTAGGAATATTTCTCTCCGTGATAGTGGAAGGTTTATGTTGAGGTCTTTTTGGTTGAACAATAGGAGAAGCATGCCTCTTCTCTTGATAAGAGGAAGGAGGTGGAACTGCACCATAAAAAGGAGGAATATTAGGTGTAGGAAGGAGACCCGACCCATCATGAGGAGGAGGTATAGGTTTAACCTTAGGAGGAATATTTTTGTTCTCCTTAAGAGAAGGTAAAGTCACATCCATAGGGGTAGGTGGACAATCTTCCTTAGGAAGGAGATTAGTTCTATCCAAGAGGGGAAGAACCTCATCTTGAAGAGTAATAGGAATATCAAGTGTTCGGTATCTAGGTTGACTTAAGGATAATATCATATTGCTCTTTCATTTTTTATAAGATTGAAAAAGAGAATCGCTCCTTGATGGAAGAGGTTGAAATTGTTTGGGACAAAAGAGATCAATAGGAACACCAGGGATTCTTTCAGAAGGAGGAAATAAGCTATGGTTCACAGTTATGATTTCTCCATTGTGAGGAAATTTAAGATACTTGTGGATTGGAGAAGAAATAGCCTTCATGGAAGATAGCCAAGGATAGCCCAACTTCAAATGAAATTTCTCAGAAGAAGGTATGATAAAAAAGTTCACATCTATGGATTTAGTATGAACCTCAACAAGAAAGGTGATAGAACCGATGGTAGGAAAATAGAAGCCATCAAATAACTTCACAAACATATTAGAATTATCATGTAGTGGTTTATGCAATCATAAAGTAAAAAGATACTCTTCAGTTATGACATTAACCATGCAAGAGGGATCAATCAAGGTACCATGGCAAGGGGTATCCTTAACCTTCACAACTATGTATAAAGGGTCATCAGGTGCTTTAATGGTCTTGGTAGGGTTAAATGTAATACAAGGATCCTTAGGAAAATCTTTTGTTTCTACCATATTAATCAAATTCTGAGCCATAGAGGTGAATTCTTCAGAAGCGAGAGAATTAGGAACAATCTAGATAACGTTAGAGGTATGAGATGGCAAGGGATCAATGAAAATCTTAAGATTTTGATTAGGAGGAGAAACTAATTTATTCCCTTTATCATTCACACCTGCCGCAAATATAGTATTATTATCAATTAAATCTTGCATCTTATTTTTCAATGCAAAAAATTTCTCTGTATCATGACTAGGTTGACGATGAAATTGGCAAAAGGAATTGTTATGAAAATAAGAAGATGCAGGTTTGGAAGGATCAATTTGTTTTTTAGGAGGAAGTTTGATAACATTTATGTGCAACAACTAAGACATAATACTATGTAAAGATTCATTCAAAGGAGTAAATTTTCTTTCTCTATGGAAAAAATTAGAAATAGAAGGCACACCTATTGTAGCATTCGCATGGTTGTTGTTGATTGGATCATTGAACTTGATGAACCTTTTGTTGGTTTTAACTTTGCAAATTGTTTTTCAACACTCTCCCCCTTATCACTCAGAGCCATAGGAGTAGATTACTCCATTTGACTCACAACTAGTTGATAATTGTGGAGTGTTGCGCACAACTGCGGAAAGGAAGTAAACTCAGACAAAAGAATCTTTTCGTTGATATATTTTTTGTAAATTAGAAATGAAAATTATTTGAATATCATTATCAGGTACATGAAAAGAAATTTGAGAACACAAATGCTTATATCTACCAATGAAATCATATACTTTTTCTTTAACACCTTGTTTACAATGCATTAAATCAGTCAAAGTGATTTTAAGACCAATGATGTTTTGAAATTGTTGGATGAAAGCATTTGCCAATTGTTGAAAGGAAGTGATAGAATAAGAAGGCAGAGAGAAATACCATTGTAAGCCTTTATCTCTTAGTGTTCTTGTAAGCAGTTTTGCAAGCAATCGTTGATCATAAGAAAAATCAGTAGACAAGATTTGAAATGTTTTGACATGCATAAGAGGATCACCTTTTCCATTATAGAGTTCTAATTGAGGGATCTCAACATGTTTAGGTGGCATGACTTTAACAATATCAAGAGAAAGTGGGCTCATAAAATCAAAAGTGGGAATACTACACTTGGATTGACTCATGGAAGCAATTTGTTGTTGTAGAGAAGACACAGTTTGAGCAAGATTGTTAATTGTCACCTCGGTGGAAGAATTGATGTTAGGCATAGGTGATTGAGAAGGTGGTGTGATGTTGTTGAAAGAAGGAATGGAATAAGAATAAGATGGTGGGACATTATGATAAGTAGGCATAAGTGATGATTGGGTAGGAAAAGGGACACTTAAAGGAGGAATAAAATTGTTGAAGGAATTACCCTCTTGTGTCACACTGATTGATTGTGGAATAGTAGGAATACTCATGGAAGAAATAGGTAACAATGAAGGATTAAATGAAGAAGAGGGATTGCCCCCATGACCTATGGTTGTAGGAATGACATTTTGAGTTGAAGTAGCCATGATGTTCGATGTGAAAGTAGGAATAGTAGTCATAGGATTAGTCAAAGGAATAGAAGAATTGACTTGTGTTGAAGGTTGTGAATAACCTAGGGTTTTGACATAACTCTTGATAGGCATGAAATTAGAATCAACAATATGTGTAGTGCCACACAATACATCAATTCCATTCTTATCACTTTGAAGCATGCACTTAAGACCTTCAATTAATGGAAGAGCTTTACTATTAGGGTATTCTTGGGACATCCATTGTTGAAATCTATCAAATTGATTATCCAAAGTAGAAATTTGATCTAAAGAAACCCTAGTTAAAGCTTCTTCTTCATCATGAGATCCATTAATAGGCACATGATTAGGATGGGAAGAATTAGCATGATCCTCATTAAATAAGTCACCCAAATTAGGCTCTATTTCCTCAGTAATTAAATCTTGGGAAGCCTTAATTCTAATGCTTTGTCTAATCAGGATAGGATAGGTAGGACTAATAGTGGTAAAACTCATGCACTAAAGGGAAAATTGGAATTTTGAATTGTAGAACAAAGCTTACAAAATTGAGTAATGCAAAAATCAAGAAAATAATGATTAACACAATTTGAACCTTGTTGGGGGAAGAGGATGACAAGATTTCCCAAAATGAAAGGAAAATGAACATTTTAAAATTAGGGCCAAGGGAATACCACTTAATTCTAAAATTAAAATTTTTAAAATTAGGACAGACAATAATTAACCTATTAATTTTAAAAAAATTCTTGAAAGTTAAAATGCTGACTTTTGAAGGTATTTCCAATTCTAGAGGGTTCAAAAATCAATAAAATAAGCCAAGCTTCCGGATTTATGCTATTAAATATAGTCATAACAGTCTCCTGAAATTTCAGGAAAAAAGTCAAGGACTGTGGTAGGAACAGACATGGTCCAACCAATTTTTTTTTTAAATTTTCAGGGATGGATATTACGATGATTTTAAAGTTAACCCCCCAAAATTGGTGAATTTTATGATCTCTAGATGGGCAAAATGAAGGTGCAAATGTGAAAATAGGACCCTATTATGGTTTTGAAAAAAAAGAGGAATTTAATTGCAATTTTGAAAATGGTCAAAGCTAATGGATAGGGACACCTTAGAAAATATTTATAAATCTGAATGTAACTGAAATTGATTTCAAATTCACACAAAATCCAATTAATTTTAAAAATTAGGGTTCGATGACCTAATCACTTAATTTTGAAATTTGAATTTTGGGAAAAGTGGGGAAAGAAAATTTGAATTATAGGATTGAAGACAAATCTGAGAACAATCATAAATCTGAAAATTAAATGGAAATCCAATTTTTGTACAAGTTCAAGATGATTTTTGGAACTTAGGGTTTTAACAAGTAACCTCTTAATTTTGTAAATTTTAATTGCAAATTGAACAAGACAATGAGGAAATTGAATTTGAGAAAAAAAACAATTTTTAGATCTAGGATAACCACAAGCAATTTTTTACAAATCACAAATTTAAGTTTAATTTAAAAACTAGCATTTTGGATGATTTAACCAATAAGTTTACAAAAAGTTGAAACTTGTAAATTAAAAACATGAAATGTTGTTCAAAGGAAAGCATGCAAGATGTCAGGTTCACCAAAATGTAATGGTGGGAAAATGGTGAATGGTAGATCAAGAGGAAAACTACCCATTCCCTCAAAGAGAGATGAGAGTTTCACTATTGATTACCATTCAAGAACCTTTCACCATTACATTAGGAAGGGGGAGAAGATAATTCACTAGATCCAATCTCTCTACACAAAGATGGTAGATTGAATTATGACTGAATTGGGAATGCTAAGTTTATCCCCTCTTCCTTGTTTGATTTAGAAAGGAAATTGATTGAATTATGTAGTGCAAAAGTGCCAAAGAATCGATTATAACTTGACATTGGAATATGGGATGAAGATATGCACCTAGATCTAGTTGTAAAATGTCAAGACGAAGACACCCTGCGAATTTGAGGAAAGGTTGTATGGACCGTGGCGAGAATATACACGATCCTTCAAAAAATCTACAAAACGAAAAGGGTTTTTCTACTTCTACAAATGAAGCCTAAATATGAAAGTAGAGCTGCACACCTACAACCTACACAGAAAAAAGAGTGGAAAATGGGTTGGGATTGGGGGTTTACCTTTAGGTCAAACCCCAATTTTGGAATTAACCAAGTAATGAAAGAAAGTACTTGCAAGTAGCTGTAAATGAAAGGCTGAATTGTCAATCACCTCAAGGGAGGTTGTACTACAAATGTTGATAGAAGTGCTCATGTTGAATTGTATGTTGGAATAAACCTCCTCTTCAATGGGTGAATTCTTGACTTGAATGCAACACCTAGCCTTGAATGGAGACTTGAGAATGCTCAATACTAGAAAAGAATGCTTGAATGCTTGATCACTTGTGCAACTTGAATCTCTCCAACTTTGACCTCTCCAACTTATTGAATTTCCACTTATGAAAATAAGAGGATGAATTCCCCTTAAATACATGTTTGTGGATTTGAATTTCATCATGGACCGACATCGAGCGAGTTTTCTCGCTCACTACACAACCCACAATGCATTCTCTAGGAAGATCCTGCCCCAAAATAGGGTAGGGATAGGGGTACCATGCCTTTGTACTAGGAGGACATGGGCATCATGCCCCTATCCAAGGGGGGATAGTGGTGCCACACCACTATCCTACCCCTTTCTCCAAGGAAGAATGAGGTCGGGGTGCTGCAGAGGCCAAGGAAGAAGCTATTTTTGCAAGCTGAACAATCTTGGGTCTTCAATCGGCCACAGGATTTGAATTCACATGCGTGAGGATCCTAATGCAGTCAAAAATTTCTAGGGTTGCATTTTTATGACACTACAGAGCCTTTAGTCATCCACTTTGAGCCCTATTTCAGTATAACTTACATAGTCCACCAAGAGGAAGTAAGTGTCATAACGAAAAGTAAGTCCTACCCTAAAGGATAAGTGGCCCCCACACATAAAACTCATAGACAAGTTGGACCAATGAATGATTATCAGCATGTATTGACAGACACATCTAGCAAGTGGGCCCAGTTTTGATATAACCTATACTAGCCGGTAGATGGAAAAAGGTATCATGTCGATAGACTTTGTCATGCCAAAAAGTATCCCTTGTTGCCAAGAAACTCACCCCATCAACCTAAAATGGGACATGTTAGCATAGATATAAAAGGATAATAGGAGATAAAGGGGGTCTTGCTGATAGACCCACTCATACCGAAATGAGAACAATGTCTCCAAGACAGTGATGAAGATTTGCTGAAATCTGAAATGAGAGTTTTCCAACATTTTTCAATTCGCAACTTGCATAGATGTAACCTGATTGATGAAATACATTGAGAGACCAATGGAGAACATAAAGCCAAATCATTTACACCTCTGCAACACATAAAATCAACTCTTTTGTGCATATTAATTCTTCTGCAATCCATTTCATCATCTCATCTCATCTACCCTAGTTGACTTCAGTGACAACAAATGCCAACAAAATATTCATTCCATAGTGACCTATTTTTATGTAAGTAGAGAGTTACATATCAATTCATATAATGTAGTTAAATTTTAAGCTTGATAATGTCAAAAGGGGAGGAAGAATCCATTCACATTCCAAGACAATTTTAGAGTTGGAGAGGTGTTGGCATTGATGTCAATAAATACTATGGTTATTGATGTCAACCTGTATAACTGTCATGGATGTCAATCGACAGTGTGTGTAGTTGAGGTCAATCGATATGCAAGCTAGAGTCACTGGTATATAAGTTGATGTTGGGAGTAAATAAATTGGTACCTAGTGAACAAGTTAGTATACATGTTGGTATTAACCAGTAAGATGATGATCTGTAAGACTGTAGAGTGAACATGCCACCAGTATGCTAGTGTGATGTCATCTAGCAATTCTCCCACTAGTAAAGGATGTTGTCTCAAGATGAAAAGAAGACTAAAGAAATAATACTACTTAAGGATTGTAAGGAAGTTGCATCTACTCAATAATAGGGAAGTCACACCATTGGCCAGTAGGTGACATAGATCCTCTCCCACCGGTGCTTGGCTGATTGTGAGCCACTGTGTATCTACCTCCACCAAATGGATGATAAGTGTGAGATATCATATGCCTTCAACATGAGAAACCAAAGATGTGTACTAGATCAACAAGAGGATGGATGATGAGTTATCGGGATAGAAAAGAGAGAGTAAGTAGTGAAGAGTTTGCCATTTAGGCAAACTAGTTAAGAGGTGAATTGGTCAGATGAAGAAGAAGGTAAGTGCAACATCTGCAGACATAGATTTACTCCAGAAAGCAGATATGGATTGGTGCATGACTATTGGAGAATGATGGCATGGAGTCATCTAGGATATCATTGGTCAGATAGATGATGTGCATTAGAGGTTGTTGACATGTTTGTGTCAATCGGTAAACTAGAATACCAGTAAGGCAAGATATACCAGCTAGGTTAGAGAACCGGTAGGTGAACATCGGTGATGTGTCGTGGTTGGTGAAAGAGTGACATAGTGAGTGAGTTGAGGTACATGCCGCAAAGATCCCACATGGAGTCCAGGTGTCAAACAAATGGACCGTGCATTGTCGGCAAGGTAGTTGGTGATTGGTCGACATTAATGTCGATGACATAAATCATTGGTCAAGAGAAGAAGGATGCAGCTCAAGATAGATTAGAGGACAAAGATCTGATTCATTGGCATCATGATCAATGTAGTGTGTCTAGGTGTTGATCAGGATAGGTGAAGCTAATTGTGTGATCGCTTCAATGTGGTTGACAAGTGCAGATCGACAAATAGGTCATCTTTGCTAAATATGGCAAAAATGTTCTTGACGCAAGGGGATTGGCGGAGTTGAGTGATCCGTTGTATGTGGTAAATCTATAGAATGAGATCTGATTGGATTTGATTTGCCTCGTGGTCAATGAAGGTGTTCGCATTATGGATGAATTGATTATGTTGTGCATTGATGTTTTTTCATTGATGTCAACACTAGTTGTTATGGATGGTTACCAACATATAGGTTTTTGTTACCAGTAGAAGATCTAGTGTTACCGGCATAAGAGATTATCTGTTGGATACTTTGGGCATGTTTAGATCAGTGAAGTATGTTTGGTTTCATATGTTATATGCTCCATGAGCATGTCTTGGTTAGTTGGTATTGACTTGGTAATCAAATCCTATCATACATTCTAGTAAACCCTTACCAACATTAGTTTAAGGCTCTACTGGCAAAGTTTCACTGACCAACCTTGATAGGATACATAATTGGTGTTGATGCAGCTTCTTCATGGATTTTAGAATGTTGAAGATTTCCTTTGATCGTGCTTCAACTGCATGAAGACATTGCTTTGGCATGGTGGACCCAGAATAGGTCTGGTACGTATCTAGGTTATGGATCGGTATCATGCTAATGTGTACTCTACACGTTACTGGGATGTTTCAGGATGTTTTGTGGATTTGTTATTGTTATGTTGATCTTAAGTCAACATGGCATATCATTGTAATACGGATTTATGAAATGATCTTATTGCAATATCTTTTAGGTGGCTGACCTAATTGGTTTAGGCCTTAGGGCTTGTATAAAATGATGTGAGATCTCATTGTAGATCATGGGGATTATGTGTCGTGGTCTTGGAATGCAATATTATATGAGCAGGAGATTTGGTAAATCATAGGTGATCGAATTGGGATTAAGGAAGAGGTCAAATGCCTCCAGTATTGAGCTTAATCGGGATTGTAATTAGGCATTCTAGATGTTATTTCTGGTTGTTCACTCTATTGTATTGTTGTCCATTTATCTTGAGATGGTTTTAGCCTCTCTATAGTCAATAAGAATCTTTTGTAATGAGCAGTATGCTCTAGGTAGTGTGCCTTCCTTCAAGTGCAGGCCCCTCATTGTAACACATACTTTTTGCATAAGTATCATCTGACTGTGGGTAGGCTTCCCACCATGGTTTTTCCCTTTCTGGGTTTTCCATGTACAAATCATGGTGTTATGTGGTATGGTTGCTTTGCATTGATTATCTATTTAATTATTAAGTTGTATTGTTTAATGGTATCGGTTCCTACCGGCATCTATATGTGCTTTACCGATACTTGATCTGTTTAAAGGTTATTAAGTGAATTAAATGTTATAATTTGTTAACAACAAATTCACTCCCCCCCCCCTCAGTTGTTAACCGGTTATCCTAACAATTGGTATCAGAGCTTTGGTCCTCTTTTGTAGAAGCTTAACTCCTTGAGGTAGATCCTATGGTAGCTAACACTTCTAATCCACCAGCAACTATTTTTCAGAAGAGAAATCCCTAAGCTTGATGGAACAAATTATGGGATATGGAAAATTCGAATGGAGAATCATCTTAGATGTCTTGGCAAGGATATTTGGGATATCACTAAGAAATGATACACACCTTATGATTTGGCATCTAGCAATCCTGCTCCTGTAGACTTGGATAAAAATATTGATAATGATTGCAGAGCTATAGAAGCCCTTTTGTGTGCACTTAATGATTAGCAGATCATGGGATTACTAATAAATAATTGGAAAAGGTTATGTGGGACAAATTGAAAACTCTAAATGAAGGTGACCATACTATCAAAATTGCTAAACTTGATGGTTACCGGGTAAGATATGAAAACTTGAAGATGGAAGATAATGAAAGAATTGTTGTGTTTATGGAAAGAGTAAGTGAGATTGTTATAGGAATTCAATTTTGTGGAGGATTTGTAAGTGAAGATGAAATAGTTTCCAAAGTCTTAAGAGCCCCTCCACCGACTTGCAAGATGAAGGCAACTACAATTAATGAGTTGAGAACAATGGAAAACTCTTCAATTAACATAGATATTTTGATTGGAAAATTCTATGCTTTGAGCTTGAAGAATTTGGATCTTTTGGAGCTGTAAAGTTTGAACCTTGTTTTCATGCATCATCATCATCATCATCATCTGCCGGCAAAAGTGCTTGGAAAGATTTATATGCAAAAGAATTGGAAGACATGAGGAAAGAAGATGAAGAATTTGATCATCTTGAAGCCTTATTTGCTAGAAGAGTACCTAAAGGACCAAATGGAAGTACGTATGAAGGAAAAACACCTTTTAAATGTTTTTCATGTAATAAGATTGGTCATTTCGCATCTAGATGTCTTGAAAGGAATATTTGAGGAAAGAGTTAAGAAATCTTTTAAGCCTAACCAAAATGGATATAGATTCAAGAAAAGTAAACAATGCTACATAGAAGATGAGGAAGGAGTAAATGATGACTCTGGAGATGAACTGGTAGAAAATTCTGCTAGTGGATCTAGTAATAGAAAGGAATGGGTGTTCTATGCTTTGAAGGAAGATGAACCGGAACTGGCTATAGAAAATGAACAAAAGGCCCTGGTAGCAAAAGTTGAAGATAATGATGAATGGGTAATTGATAGTGGATTCTCACATCATATGACTAGAGATAAAGGGAAATTTCTATCCCTGCAAGAATACAATGGTGGTCAAGTCAGATTTGGAGATGACAAAGTATGTATGATCAGAGGTAGATGTATTATTTCTTTGGATGGTAAGCATAATACTAATAATGTCTATTATGTAGAAGGTTTCAAGAATAATCTTTTGAGTGTTGGTTAATTGGTTGATAAGGGTTTCCAACTTAATTGGTTGTGTCATGTTAATTTTGATTGTATTGATAAGATCAGTTCAACTAAGGCAGTTAGAGATATACCTAAGATTATGAAGCCTCATAATCTGGTATGTAAGGAATGTCAATTTGGAAAGAAAGCTATAAGTTGTTTTAAGAGAATACATGATAAATCTAATGATTTACTTGATTTGATTCACACTGACTTATGTGGTCCAACAAGGACTACAAGCTTTCAAGGTGATAGGTATTTCATGTTGATTATTGATAACTATTTTAGGATGATGTGGGTGACTTTTTTTAGGGAGAAGTCTGAAGCTTTTGAGAAATTCAAGATCTGTAGAGAAAAAGTTGAAATAGAAATTAGATTGAAAATCAAATGTCTAAGATCAGATCATGGTGGTGAGTTCACTTCTCATGAATTTGACAGTTATTGTGAGACAAATGGAATCAAGAGAGAGTTATCTACACCTCAGACTCCTCAACGAAATGGAGTAGTGGAAAGGAAGAATATAACCATTTTGGATGCACCAAGATCTATGATAATGGAAGCCAAATTGCCTCATATCTACTAGAGAGAAGCAGTGAGTACAATAGTCTACACATTCAATAGAGTTCACATCAAAGGTGAAACCGGTAGGACCCTTATGAACTATGGTTTGGACATACACCTACGGTTAAGTATTTCATAATTTTTGGAAGTAAATGATATATCAAAAGAGATTATTCAATTGGAAAGTTTGATCCTAGATGTGATGAAGGAATATTTCTTAGTTATTTAATTCAAAATAAAGCATATAGATGTTATAACAAAAGATTATAGAAAATTGTTGAGAGTGCTAATGTGAAAGTGGATGAGTAGTATATAAATCATTCTATATCATATGACAGAGAACCGATAGTGGAAATGATTATAACTATACCAAAAATGCCTCAATCGGTACAAGAAGCTAAGACAGATACATCGGCACAATCAGAAAATTCAACTGTGATTGATGATCAGAGTAGTGAACCTGAAGTTCAAAAGAAACCAAGGTATGTGTGATTAAATCATTTTGAAGATCAAATCATTGGAGATAAGAACAAGGGAGTTATGACAAGAAGAAAAATAGATAATGAAGAGGTATGTCTTATTTCTCAAGTTGAACCAGCAACTATTATTGAAGCTTGTAAGGATAAACATTGGTTAAAGTCTATGGAAGATGAATTAGATCAGATAGAGAAAAATGAGACTTGGTCTTTAGTTCCCCGACCTAAAAATAAGAATGTTATTGGAACTAAATGGGTTTTTAGGAATAAACTGAATGGGGATGGTCAAATTGTAAGAAACAAGGCTAGATGGGTTTGTAAAGGATATTCTCAAATGGAAGGAATTGATTATGGTGAGACATTTGCACCTGTAGCTAGAATTGAAGCTGTTAGACTATTTCTTGCCTATGAAGCTTATAAGAACTATAAGGTTTATAAAATGGATGTTAAATGTGCATTTTTGAATGGTGAACTTGAAGAAGAAGTATAGATTGAGCAACCTGATGGATTTTCACTGACAGATGATAAAGATATGGTTTGCAAATCGAAGAAAGATTTATATTGATTCAAACAGCCTCCTAGAGTTTGTTATGCAAGGTTGGATAAATATCTTTTGAAGCTTGATTTTATTAAAGATAGTGATGATAGTAATTTATATTATAAGATCACTGATAATGATATTCTAATTATTAAAGTATTTGTTGATGATATCATTTTTGGAGGAGAAGATAAATTGTTCATGGAATTTGCTAACAATATGAAGACTGAATTTGAAATGTCCATGATTGATGAGAAGAAATTTTTCGTAGGTTTGCAGATTACTCAAACTGACAAAGGCATTTTTATCTATCAAACTAAGTATCTAAGGGAATTGTTGAAGAAGTTTGGTATGGATAATCCCAAATTGGTAAGTACTTCTATGGTAACAAGTGAGAAATTATTTATCAAGGATACTTCTACACGGGTAAATCCAACAAGGTATAAGTCTATGATTAGTGGTCTGTTATATCTAAATTAGACTAGATCGATATTATGAATGCAGTAAGTATTATTTCAAGATATCAAAGTAATCCTAAAAAAAGTCATGAATGTGTAGTAAAGAGGATATTCTGGTATTTGCAAGGAATAACGAAATATGGTTTATGATATTATAAAAATGATGATTTCACTTGATGTGCATATACTGACTCAGATTGGGAAGGTGATATTGATGATAGGAAGAGCACTTCTACTGGAGCTTTCTTTCTTGGAAAGAATCTGGTTTCATAAATCAGAAAATAACAGTCATGCATTTCTTTATCTATTGTAGAAGATGAGTATGTTGCAGGAGCAACTAATTGCACTTAAGTCTTGTGGATGAAGAAAATTGTAGTGAACCAGTAGTTATCTACCGTGATAACTATGCAACTATTGACATGTCTAAAAATATATTATTTCACTCTAAGACTAAGCATATATCAATAAAGTATAACTTTTTGAAGGACAAGGTAGAAGAAAAGGAAGTCAAATTGCAGACATATTCACTAAACTCCTGTCTAAGGAATCATTTGAGTATTTGAGAGACAGGTTAGGGGTTTCTGCCCATCTAGCAGAGACTTGATTGATGCAGTTTCTCATCAGACCGACATGCATTACCAGAGACATAATTCATTCTGGCACTAGTGAGTGACGCTACTACTCAGGGGGAGTAGTTATTTTTGTGATACAGAGGTTTACATTATTTCTTTGATATTTTTGTCAGATTTTTGGTATTGATGTCAAAGGGGAGAGATATTGATGTGAGAATAAAGAAAAAGGAGTTTTATAAATTAGGGGGGAGATTTATTCAGAACTTTATAGATATATCATTGACACAAATTGTTGGTTGTCTTCCATAGGGGGAGACTTGTTTGGCACTGCTTGTTACTTAGATGTTTTTCACATCTACTGTTGCCATCAATTCCAAAGGGGGACATTGTTGGCATTATGGATGAATTGATTATGATTTGCATTGATGTTTTGTCATTGATGTCAACACTAGCTATTATGGATGGTTACCGACACACATGTTTTGGTTATCAGTAGAAGATCTAGTGTTACCGACATAAGAGATTATCTGTTGGAAACTTCCAGCATGTTTGGATCAGTGAAGTAACTTTGATTTCATGTGTTATATGGTCCATGAGAATTTCTTGGTCAGTTTGTATTGACTTGGTAATCAGATTCTATCATACATTCTAGTAAACCCTTACCAACATTGGTGTAAGGCACTACCAACAAAGCTTTCACTGAGGAATATTGACATGATGCATAATTGGTGTTGATGCAGCTTCTTCATGGATTTAAGGATGTTGAAGATGTCCTTTAATCATGCTTCAACTATGTGAAGACATTGCTTTGGCGTGGTGGACCTAGAATAGGTCTGGTACCTATCTAGGTTATGGAGCAATATCATGCTAATGTGTACTGTACACGTTACTAGGATGTTTCAGGATGTTTTTGTGGATTTTTTATTGTTATTTTGGTCTTAAGCCAACATGGCATATCATTGTAATATAGATTTATGAAATGATCTTATTGTAATATCTTAGAGGTGGCCAACCTAATTTCTTTAGGCCTTAGGGATTGTATAAAATGATGTAAGATCTCATTGTAGATCATGGGGATTATGTGTTATGGTCTTCAAATGCAATATTATATGCAAAGGAGATTTGGTTGATCATAGGTGATGTAATTGGGATTAAGGAAGAGGTCAAAGGCCTCCAGTATTGAGCTTAACTGGGATTGTAATCAGGCATGATAGATGTAATTTCTGACAGTTTACTCTATTGGATTGTTGTCCATTTATCTTGAGATGGTTGTAGCATCTCTGTAGTTAGTGAGACTCTTTTGTAATGAGCACTATGCTCTAGGTAGTGTGCCTTCCTGCAAGTGCAGGCCCCTCATTGTAACACATACTTTCTATAGAAGTATCATCTGACTATGGGTAGGCTTCCCACCATAGTTGTTCCCTTTCCGGGTTTTCCATGTACAAATCATGGTGTTATGTGTTATGGTTTCTTTGCATTGATTATCTGTTTAACTGTTAAGTTGTATTGTTTACCGGTATCTATTCCTACTGGCATCTATATGTTCTTTACCGATACTTAATCTTTTTAAAGGTTATTAAGTGGATAAAATATTATAATATGTTAACAACTGATTCACCCCTCCTCTTAGTTGTTCACTGGTTATCCTAACATAAGAAACCCAAGCATGCCAAAGGTTTGAATGTTGGTCATGGCCAAAAAAATCACATATAAATATGCAACCATACACAAAAGGCACATCACATAACACCAGATGTATGAGGAAAACTCAACATGGAGATATCACCTTTAAGTTGTAGGAGATATCACTTATGCATTGAATGCACAGTAGCAGTCCATGATCTTATCCTCTTGCTTCTTTCTCCATAACTTCTTGGTCTCATTCCTTTTCTCGTTTGTAGCCTTTTGAACAGGTCTTATTTTCTTTTGTTGATTTTCCCTTGCTTTACATGGCTTTGCAGGATGACTAGAAGCATTGTTATAGAAGCATATTGTGCTCATGCCAACTGAATGATTAGAGGTCCTTCTATCAAACCGGTTTGATCCTCTTCTCCTATTCATGTTGTTGAGGGCAACTATCGGTTTCAACTAACTCCTTGACCTTGCATGAGTGTATCTCCTTTGGTTCCATGCAGGTCTTTGTCTCCTATGCATTTTGTCATCACTTTCATATTTGGCATAGTTGTTATACTAGCTATGATGTGCATGAAACATCTTCTTCCTACACTCATGACTTCTATGACCAGATCCATTGCAGTTATGAAATACATAATTTACATTTATAGTAGTAGCAAATGTATTCTTTTTGGCATAATCGAGAGTGAGCTTATGCACGTTTCTACATTTTCATATTCTATGCCCATATGCATTACATCTTTTGCTAACTAACCTACTATTCCTAGAAAGAACACTTTGTCTATTTCTAGGCCTAATTTTGCATTCATCTTCTCTATGTCCATAATCTTTACAAGCAAAAAAGTAATCGGAGAAAGGGGGCTCATAAGTTATAAATTTAGTTTTCTAGGCATGAGGAGATCCTACCAGTTTGGCTTCTCCACTTATGCTTCTTCGAGGGTGGATCTTGGATTATCTACAAATTGTAGTTCTTCCATCTGATCCCTTCTTGTCCCATACTTGCTTTGTCTTGTGGGCAACATTAGTTCTTTGTCTTCCACCGGTTGGAGGCCTTCTCGGTTGTCCTCTCAGGTTCTTACTTCCAGTGAAGCTATCTTCTCTCAACCTTCCTTTTCCTTTGGGATCCACATTGTTCCTTCCTACAGTAGCATTGGTCTTCATCCTCATATCTTCACCGGTTCTGGTTAAATAAATCTTCTTCCTGGGAGTATTCCAGATAGTGAAGGTCTATCCTTTGTTATCTCCATTTGAGGAGATAGACTGAATGTCTTTGTGGGAGACATATTTTCCAGTGGAGCATTCACCTGCATCACACCCCAACCCTCTGGTATCCTTGGAGTGTTTTTGTTTCTTTGGCACTCTATCCAAGGAATCACTACTGCCATCAAAATGAATCATCACCTTGACCTCATCTTGATATTTCTCAAGGTCTTTGTGGAGATTATCTATTTCTCCTTCTAATTTCTAACATTGTTTGTCCTTGTCCTCTAGATTTGATGATAAATATTTACACCTACATTTCTTGGTGTCCAAATCTACTTTTGGTTCTTCATTTATCCTTTTAGCATCATCCATTTGTCTTGTCAGATTTGTAATGGTTGAATCTGATTCTTGAAGGCATTTGATCAACCGGTCTTATTCCACAATAGCAATATTGTTGAACAACTTGTATTCATTTCTCACTCTATTAAGCTCCTGGAGTGCACTTACAAGTTCTTGTTCAAGATCAACTCCTACTTCATCTTCTTCTTCATCTTCACTATCACTCCCAAACACATCTTGCTGATAGGATTTATCTTCATGATCACTTTCAGATTTGTGCCACTCACCTTTTGTATCTTGATCCATGAAGAGGTGGGTTCCTTCTTCATCATTGTTGCTGGTGCTCACTAATCTATCTTCATATACAGACTCATTTGACACATTTTGCTTCTTGTTCTCACAAACCGATTCTGCAGTAGTAGGCTCATTTCCAAAGACCCATTTTAGTTTGTTCCACAAACTCTTTGCTTACTGGCATCTATCCACCTATGAAGAAACATCACTAGGAAGACCACTGAGTATAGAATTCATGGCTTCAATGTTGCACTTAGATATTCTTTTAGCTTCAGGATCAATGGGAGAATTGTTCGGTCTAGAGAGACCATTAACAACCAACATCCATATATCATTCCCTAAAGAGGATAGGTAGACTTCCATCCTACAACTCCATATAACATAGTTTGAACCATCAAACACCGTAGTAAGGGTTGACACAAAACAAACCATTGTGTTCACAAAACCAAAATCTATCCAAGCTGGAGAAAGCTTATTAAACCAAGAGCCTATGCTCTGATACCAATTGTAGAACAAAAGATGCCACTGAGAAGGGGGGTGAATCACTGGTTTCCAAACTTAACCCTTTTAAGCCTAAAAGGTGTGTACTAGTTAGGAGTTCAAGCACAAGGTAAATATACCGATGAGATAGGAAGATGACAAAAATACAACCACACACAAAAGGCATATCACATAACATCAGATGTACGAGGAAAAACCAAGATGAAATACATCAATGAGAAATGTTGTTAGAGTCTACTCCCCCAATCCAACCTCACAATAAATATGGTTACAATAGCACCAATCTAAGGAGAAACAACCCCTAATTTTAGGGCACCAACCCAAGGAGCATCAATCCTTTATTGAGGGAACCAATCCAAGGAGCACCAACCCCTGCACTGAGATCCAACTCAGTGAATATGATAACATATATCAAAGAAATAGTAATAACCTTGTTACAAAAGAGCTTTGTAGAGCTCACACATATCTCTTCATCACTTCACCTCTATTCGCTTCTCTGTCGGTTTTCTGCTCACCTTCTTTGGCTCTTTCTCTACTTTGTCTTTGCCTATTATCTTCTCTCTCAAATCCACCATTGCTTGTTATTATCGGTACTCTTCACTCTTCCTATTCTCTCCACTCTGATATTTATTGGTTCTCATCTTATTGGTTAAACCCTTCTCTGATCTTGCCTTCTCGGATCTTCATCGACACTCCCACTGCACTGCAACACATTCTGCTAGTTTCCTACAAGTTCTAATGCCACCAGTTCACTTGACTACAATGCACTTTGCAACCTACTGGTCACTATGACCTTGCAAGTTAAACTTCTACTAAACCCTCTCACTAGGTGCACCTCCAACACTCAGTCTCTATGATCTTTGATGAAATCTCTGACTAGTTAGATCTTTGTTGCACTTTCATACTCCGCTCTTCAATATTTGTCACCTAATTATCTGGTAGCATCAATCATATTTGGTATTTAAGTGACATACTTATATTTGAGTTTTCCCACCATGACCGATATTCAAAATTTTAGCATACTAGGGGTCCTTCATGGATCACAAAGAAAACTAAATTCAATCAGAGGTCATTCAAGAGATTGACCACCTTCAATAGATCACTCAACTCCACCAATCCCATTGCATCCAGAACACGTTAGCCATATTTAGCAAAAATGACCCGTTTGTCGGTTTGCACTTGTCAACCAGGAAAAAGAGATCACGCTGTTAACTTCACCTACCCCAATCATTACCTAGACACACTACATCATTCATGATTCTAGTGAATTAGATCTTTGTCCTCTAATTTGTCTCGCACCACATCAGTTTGTTCTCGACCTGTGATTTATGTCATCGATATTAATGTCGACCAATCACCAACTACCTCACCGACAATGTATGGTCTATTTGTTTGACACCTATACTCCATGTGGCATCTCTATCAGCATGCACCTTAGCTCAGTCAGTGTATCAGTTTAGACTCTGTCACCGACCACGACACACAACCAGTGTTCACCTACTAGTTCTCTAATCTAGCCAGTATGTCTTGCCTTACCGATATTCATGTTTACCGGTTGACAAAAACATGTCGACAACCTCTAATGCACATGTTCTATCTAACCGATGATATCTTAGATGACTCCATGTCATCATTCTCCAAAAGTCATGCACCAATCCACATCTTCCTTCTAGAGTAAATTTATGTTTGCAAATGCAACACTTACCTTCTTCTTTATCTGACTGGTTCACCTCTCAACCAGTTTGCCTAAATGGAAAACTCTTCACTACTTACTCTCTCTTTTCTATCTTGACAAGTCATCATCCATCCTCTTGTTGATCCAGTGCACATCTCTGGTTTCTCATGCTGAAGGCATATGATATCTCACACTTATCATCTAGTTGGTGGAGGTGGATACACAGTGTCTCACAATCAACCAATCACTGATGGGAGAGGATTTATGTCACCTACAGGCCAATGGTGTGACTTCCCTATTATTGAGAAAATGCAACATCCTTACAATCCTCAAGCAGTATTCTTTCTTCAGTCTTCTCTTCATCCTGGGACAACATCCTTTACTGGTGGGAGAACTGCTAGATGGCATCACACCAGCATACCGGTGGCCTATTCACTCTATAGTCATACCGGTCATCATCTTACTAGTTAGTACCAATATGTATACTAAATTGTTCACTAGGTACCAATTTCTTCACTCCCAACATCAACATATATACTGGTGTTATGTGATGTGCCTCTTATGTGTGCTTTCATTTTGGTCTTCCTTTATCTCACCCATAGATTCACTTAGTGTTTGAGCTCCTAACTGGTACCCACATTTAGGATTAAAAGGGTTAAGTTTGGAAACCACTAATTCCCCTGCCCTCTCTCAATGGTACATTATGTTCAACAAGAGGAATGGATTCATTGATATATTGCCTAAAGTGACCTTGAATGGGTATTTTATGATGATGATCATCTTCTTTGCATTCTTCGCCCACCTAGTGAAAGGATGTCGATTGTTGTCATCTTACAACTTCTTTCTTGCTACTTTGGATATTGAGTTGGAGTCTTCTATGGTTTAACGCCTCCTCTAGCTAAGTTATCTCGTAGGGTGACTCGGGGCCATACTCTTGCACATGTGGTTCCTCTTGTAGCTCCTTATGCAAATCTCTCAATTTTGAGACTTATCCCCTTGGTGGTTCTTGAGTCTCTATTCCTAGATAACTGTATTTTCAAATTTGGTGACCCATCTAGGCAATTTTGTAGCCTTTGGTGGGCCTTCAATGGGTCTTTCCCTCTGCTCCATTTAAATCTCCTAGCAAAAATGATAGTTCTTAGACTATTTTTCTTTCCATGAAAAAGAGCCTATCTCTTATTGTCCGAAATAGATAGATTGTCCCATTGGAATCACCGAAAGGTTCCAAATTTGATTTTTCAGTAAGATTTGCTTTGTTGATTTGTCCTTCTATAGATTATTTCACTTTTATTTTATCTCTATTATCTTTCAATTTTGATTTTTTCTTATTATTCATCCTCTATTTCTTTTAGTTTTAATTATTAATGACAATAAATTGAATTCCCCTATTAAATTTATTTATTATAAGTACTGTATCACACACCAACTGAAAAGAGGCAAACTAAAGGTATCACCAATAAACCTATTAAAATTGTTAGAAAGGAAAGTAACCTAAAGTAAAATGTCTACTTTTACTATAACATATAATTTTTCAGATCGCTTTTCAAGGATATCAAGATGAATCTCATTTATAAAGAGGAAAAAGTGACGTGAAACTCAGATTTAATTTTATTGGAGACATTTTATTCCTAGAGTGGGAAAGCTCTTCATTCAGGATTTATATTCCCATTGTACCACAATTTCTCAAACTCAAACATTTACAATATTTATTCAGGGTTTTCTCATGTTTATGCTACTACAACACACACAAGTCCTGTGTCATACATCTCTTCAAAATGTGTAAAATGAGGTTTGCTTAAGCAGGCCTTTTAGGTATTTTTTCACGTTACAATTTTCCTTTTATAGTCATTCTAAAGAATTAGAACAAAGCCATATATAGTTGTATTGGAATGGACAAGATTGACAATATTACCATTGAATAATTTTTGTTTGTCGATTTTATAAAGTGATTACGACATGTGTTTCTTTATGCAATATTTATTTTTTAATGGAAAGATTAATTCTACAAATTTCTTACTCTAAATATATCAGTAGATTATATTAAGATAATCTTTTTTCTATGCAATTTAAAATAAACTACCAATACCAATACTAATTAGAAGATAATGTTACAGAAAGAATAAGTGGAAAGAGTAGGTGATTAAGTTTGTTTTAGGTGTTTTTACATTACTCTATTGTCGCTGTCTTTGCCAGTCCTCGGGAGGGATTTTATTTGTAATACATTCTATGTGATAGATCTTTTATTCTTCTTCTCTTATAATGCGATTAATGGCAGAACGCTGCAACTTGTCTTAAGTTTTCAGGGCATTTGTATATAAAAAAATTGTTTATGGATGGTTATTCTTGTAAAGCTATGATTCAATGTACATCAATGGACAGTTCAAAACTCTAGTGTCAATTGATAGTCCTATAATATAAAGTTAGTAAGGATTTGTATTGTTTAAAGGTTTTATATGAAATCTATAGAAATGTTTAATTGTTTGATATGAGTGTGAAGGACTTAGAATATCTATTTTACTAAAAACAACAAATTTATATTATGAAATTTGTTATAAATTTTATATATAATAATCTTATATTCATCTTTTATCACATACTAACTCAACTAAATTTCAATCAATTTATATTGATATAAAATATAAAAATTAATGTAAAACCAATCAAAGCATTGCTAGAGAAGAAATTTTTTTTGGCATGTAATTATATAATAAATTTGTTCTAATTAGGGGGAAAACAGGTTTTGAGGGGACTAGAAACTGTGTACAAGAAGTTTTTCCCAGGCTCCCTTAACCAGTAACCAAGTCTCCATGCCACCAAAACCAAATATTAGCCAAACTAGGCCCTTTGAAAACTGCTAGTAACCAGCCTGACCCAGATATGAACAAAATACACAGAGTTTTTACAAGCTCCCTCAACCTTGAGAGTGGGTTTTATAAGGCTCCCACAACTTGAACACAAATAACCCTTCGAATTCTCCACCTCAATAGGAGATAGAAGAGGGAAACCAGAAAATAGACTACTCTCTTATTTCAACCAGTGAGGGAAAAGAGTACCCTCCACCATCCTGAGCAACACTGATAAAAACAAACCCTTCTCACCCCAACAACAACCACATCAAACATCTTCACCTCTATAGAAGACAGGTCACCTCCAACATCATCCATTTTTACCTCTAAAGAAGATAGAGCCACCTCTATAGGAAAAACCAAAGAAGACCAAAAAATACAAGGGAAGACCACCAATGAGCCAAGAAAGATAAGAAGAAGTGAAACAACCCATTGAGAAAGAACACCAAACACCATCTAGAGAGACAAGCCTCTCAACCAAAGATAGCAACCCACCAAAAAAATTTCAACAAAGTCAATAGGGCACAAAAACCTTCAAGAAATGCCACAACAAATGACAGAGAAGAAGCCCACCAAGCTCATAACAATGAAAGGCTCTCCCCAAGGCAGACCAAAAACCATCCAAAATAGGGCCTCTAAAACCAAGCAAGAGCCCAGCAAAGAGAACCACCAAGCCTTAGAACCCACTAGTAAACAAGGAGGCCCAATCAAGAAACCCCTTAACAAGAGCTAGGCAACAAGGATCCTCCCTCCAACAGGACAACAAACCCCAAACCCGGCACATAAACCACAAGAATAGGAACAACCCAGAATGGAAGAGCCAAAGAGTGGGGATAGCCGACCCATCTATGCCCAAGAAGCGCCAAACTTCCCCACCTAGGCCAGATCAGCAAAGATCTCCATGCAAAAATTATCCCAAAGCACAAATAATGCTAGACCAGAGCAGCCTGAAACTGATCCACACTGACCAGTGAGCAGACATCCTTGAGAAAAATCCCACACGCAGGACCACACAGGCGAGAAGGGCAAGGACCAAGGACAACTTCACCATCTCCATCTACATTGTCTCCTTCACTCTCCCCTACATCTTCCCCTCTTGTCGAAACCCTAGCAAACACCTGCTTGCTCCCATTCCCGCTCTAGCTCCCACCCGCATATTCAAGATAATCTATCTTAATATCTTAATAATAAAATTTTTATTATCAAAATATTTAGTATAAATTTTTGTGCTAAGCATTTTTAGAAAAGAGCTAAATTTAGATACATAGTTATGTACCAAATTTTTAAAATCTTTCAATATTATAATCTTTATAAACCATCCTACCACTTTTCCTTTTTTTTTTGTTTATGAAATTATATAATAAATTTGTTATTATCTTAATATTTAATATAAATTTATGTGCTAAGCATTTTTTTTGAAAAGAGGTAAATTTAGATACATAGTTATGTACTAAATTTGTTAATTCTTCTAATATTATAATCTTTATAAATCGTCCTATTAATTTTCCTATTTTTTTGTTTATGAATATATTTTAAAGTTATATATTTCTAATTTAAAACATTTCTTATGCAATAATTCTTAAATATAATAAATTAACATGTTTATGATATATTTCTGGTTGTTTTTTTCTCTTCTAGATTATGTATTGATTATGCACCACTAAATGTAATCGAAAATGATAACAAAAGAGACATAGAGTTTAAACTAGAAGCTTGTGCATCTTAATAAATTCATATGTTTATGATATGAAGTTTTGTGATGTTATTGTAGAAATTTTGTTTGTATAATTATATGATATTTTGTTGAAATTTAATTCTAGTCTTTGATGTAGATTTTTGTGAGTATATATTAATATTATAATAAAGTATAAAATTTATAGAATTAAATTGCTTAAAATTTTTGCAATGTGCACTATATTTATTATAGAACATAATAAATATAAATTTGGGTTGCTTAAAATGGCATAAAATATTGCAATAATAAGTATTTATATGTTAGACAATGGAGAATAAAATCTACTAGTTCTTGGGCTAAGGATGAAGCCATTATTAAACCTAATCATTGTTAACTTACATGATACAATAATCTCAATCGTGACTACATATTTGTATGCCAAAGGAAATCATATCTAGGAGAATATTGCTAAACATGGAGGGTCAATTGAAGCTCAAATTAAATGTCGTAACATAAATATACAAGGTCAAAACAATTCAATTAAGTGTTGTTTTTTATATTTTAAGAAAATGTTCCCAATTGTCTGACTACCCTAGCTATAGTAGTTTATTAGATCATTTTGAATATTCCTAGAAATCCTCAGATGCATTGGTCAATAAACAATGGATGGGAATCGACAAATTATCTTGCTAAGGTGGAAGAGTTAGAACTACATGAAAAATAAAGAGTCAAAATTCATTGTATTATCTTTAGATGAAATTACATTGGTAGAAATACTTGTTGGATATGTATGCATGTGTATACTATATAGAAACATGTCCTCTAACCTGATCTTACTCTATGTTGTTAAAATGGAGGAGAATCCATAGTCCACAATTCATATGAACTGGTTAAGAAATATTTAAATGAATTTGGTAGTATGGATTACTTAACAATTGCCAAAAAGTTGGTGTGTATAGTCCTGGTAATGGGGCTACAACACTTCAAGGTCATAGGAATGATCTTTACACAAAGATACAAACTACTATTTCACCATACATGATTTAGATTCACTATATGGCCTATAGAATAAATTTAGGATTTAAAACTATGAGCAGATTTGGTTTAGTAGCTAAAGCTAAAAATCTAGTTCATGATCTCTACTCATGCTTCTACCAAAATCCCAAATGGTTTATAGAATTTTAAAAATTTTCAAAGGAAATAATTGATGGGGATGAGCTTATTAAGGATGTTGATATGTTTATACCTTATGGATCCCCTTTTGTAAACTAGCACACCAATTTTTCTCTAGATATAAATCCCCAATTCGACAAATGTATGAACAACAAGAATCAATAGAAAAAGATTCATTTACTAAGGTTAAGTGATGTAGCATAAATTTTAACTTTGCCTAGTATTCTCCTCATATTGGAGGAAATAATCATGGTTGTGAAAAAGTCTCAAGGAATAAATATGAATATTCAAGAATGTAGTGGTCTACACAGAATGTCAGTCATGACCCTTGATAATTTATATCTATCAAAAGTGACATTTTTAAATACAAAATTTAGTAGTTATGATTTAATGAATGATGTAATAGCATGGAGTTATTTGTCCATGTACGTGGATATGAGATACCAATGCACCACTATACCACATTTATTGGTGGGCGCTTTGTCAGATTAAGAGATATACTTGTTACAAGAGAAGTTTATAATGACATTCTCAATTTTGTACAAAATACTTTAAAGTATATTATGAGAGGTATTTTAATGGAGATTGTATCTCAATTCCCTCGAGAAGAAGTATTGGAATCCATATCAAATCAAGTACCAATCATAATATACTTCTTCTCGAGGGAATTAAAGTACTTGATTGATCATTTTTATGAGAAATCAAATCACAAGGTTGATGGAAATGAAAGAGAAGGAATTATAAGTAAACATAAGCTAATAGAAAAATCAACCTAATTTGTAATAATAATTAGGGAACAACTTAAGTCCATGGAGATTCCCTTCCTACTGAGATCAATATCACAAGTTTGGCAAAAAATAAGTTAGACCCTAATATTGAATGATTTACTCTTCAAATACATCAAACTTCTTTTATTATGTCAAACCATGATATTCGGATCTATTGAGGATGAGAGAGTTTTTAGTATGTTAGGTTACTTGAAATTAAAGACAAGAAAAAAACTAGAAAAGAATTTGGAAAGTTGTTTGAAGGTGTATGCACATAGGTATGATATCTAGTGCTTTCATTATGAAACAACACTCGCAATTTGGAACTCAATTTGTGAGAGCAAAGGCTTGTGCAATAGTTCAAAGGATATGGAAGAAAAATTTAGTGATAGAATTAATTATAGAATTGAGATGAATATAAGTGAACTGTAGTATCCCTACTTGTTTGAACTTATTAGACTCATATTTTATTATTGTTTACTTTCAATGGATACATTACCATGATGTGTTATTCAGACTTATATGACATTATTTCATGCTTTATCTGGATATGAGATGCATAATTTATTTGCAGTATTTCAGTACTTGTGATTTATGGCATTTTATGGATTATTGCTATGTACTAACACTTTACTTTATCTATGCAATGTGAAATTATATGTTGTGTGTCTATGAGTGTATTGGATGCAAGGGGATAGTTTTCCTTCACTCATTTAGGTGAGATAGGGAACATCACGATTCTGCTTCATTGGTGTGTATGCCATGTTTTCTATATTGTATATATGCATCTGTGGTTCGGTGATGTAGGATATTGCAGGTACAAGTACCGGGTAGGTACGGGGTATCGTCTCCACCTTGCTTCATAGGTTTGAGCGTGCCTTATATTTTCTGATGGAAGTGGAGGAGATAGTAGCTGAGCCTATTTTACTCAGTTACACTCTTGTGAGTGTTGTTAGTTGGTCGTCTTGTCAGTTTGTTCGGCCTTTGTATTTTTTCGTTTGATCTTTTTACGAGTATTTGCTTAAGGTTTGCTCAGTTTGTGTGTTTAGTGATTTTAAAATAATTAATTAAATTTATGGAGTTATCTCATAGTTGGTATTTTTGAATTATGTATTTTATGCATTGAGATTGTAAATTTAGTTAATTAAAATAAGTTATTAAATTAAGTTGCAAGCTGCATGATATTAGAAATATATTTTATTTAAATTTTAGTGAAAAATAAATTAGATTAATTTCATTTATTGTTTCCTAGAATTTTAAATGAATAAAAGAATAAAAGAATAAATAAATAAATAAAATGAATAAAATAATTAGCTAGAATCAAAGTATTGTTTTAATTTATTTATTTAAAAAGTTAATTAATTTGCATGAGAAAAGAAAAGAAAGAAAAATGATTTTTAATTATTGCATGTTAACTTATCCTTGGTTAGAAAATTAGAAAAGAAAATAAAATTGCTTTTATTACTAAGTTTAGGTTTTTGGGAAAAATATATTCAACCTAGAATT
Source organism: Cryptomeria japonica (assembly GCF_030272615.1). Classification (NCBI taxonomy): domain Eukaryota; kingdom Viridiplantae; phylum Streptophyta; class Pinopsida; order Cupressales; family Cupressaceae; genus Cryptomeria; species Cryptomeria japonica. The sequence goes on along the minus strand of NC_081407.1, from coordinate 217,318,052 downwards.
TTAGTTTAAAAAGGAGAATAGGTCTTTATTTTAGAGGGACACACGAAATAGGTCAGGGATTTAGGTGAAGAGAAATTTATTGAGAAAGCTATATCAAGTTGGGTGGCTTCATTTGATTGTTTGTTTTAAAGAAAATATTTTATTTCTTTCTTCTTTCTGAATGATGTGTGTGTTAAGATGTTTGTCAAATCTAAAATCCTGTCTGATTATTTCTTATTCTTGGCTAAAGTCCATTCCTGAATTTAATTTTTGGTTTATGGAAAGAAGTTATTTTGTGGGTGTTTTTAGATTAAAATTTTGAGAAGATCTGGAAAACTTATTATGGCAAATTTTGCCAAGATTTTTATTGTGCATGGAAATTGCAAGATTTGGGAGGAATGAGATTATCAGACAAAATATTCCCTCTTGTTTGATTTTTGTTTCGATACTTGGCTATGGCAGTCCTTTTTAATATTTGTGTATCTCTGTGGAATTATTTAGTTATTTTAGAAATAAATTTAATCATTAATTAAATTTATTGTGTTATTAGAAGTTAAGAAAAATTGTTTTATTATATTATTTTGGAGAAATTATGTATTAATTAATTTCCCTTTTAATAAATTTGATTGGAAATAAATTCTGGTTGAAAATAAAATTTACTGGTTTTTAGGTTATTGTATGTTAAATATATATATAGTATTTTCTGTGGTTTTAATTATGTTATTTTGGAAATGAAAGATATTTCAAAATTAAATCTTCTTTTTATTATATATTTTAATGTGATATAATTATATTATATTTTTAGAATATATATATTTATGTAATTATATTATATTATTATATATTTTTTTAATTTGGGATTTAATTTAGATTATTGATACAATGTAATCAAGTTTATTTGTAAATTAATCATGAACATATAATTAGGGGGTTAATTTTTATGTGATTTTATTTAACTTTATTGGACAAATGACAACATTGATTTCTTTGTATTAATATAGTTGTATTTTCTTATTTTCTGGAAAACCTTCAATTGCAAGTTATTTATGTTTTTCCCTATTTAAAGAAAAGATTGTCTATATTAGGCTCTTGTGTAAATGGTATTTGCAGTCAAACTTAATTTCGTTGTAATTCTGGTTGAGTTGTCACTATGTCATATGTTGTTATATCTCCTTGGTCAGGTGTTGTTGTATAACCATGTTGATGTGAGCCATTGTGTGTTTTGTTCCAAATGGTCAATCCTGGGTTAGTGATTGTGTATCCTTCACCTATGGTTTGTTAGGATTAGTTATGGCTGTCTGTTTCACCATAGAGTTCTCATAGAGAGACCTTTCCTCTTAGTGTCCTATGAGAGAGAGTGACTTTCGAGCGGGGGCCGTGCCGAAGTCGATGGCAGGATAACCCGTCGAAAGTTAATTAAAAAGTGATAACCTAATGATTGATTAGGGGGTGGGTAAAATAAATATTAATTAAGATAATGTACGTCCTGCATAGGTGAGTGCTAGTACAGGGCTCATAATTTTGCGAGAAGGCCTGGAATGGAAAACTTACTACCTTGTCTTCACGAAAGGATTGGTAGGGTCTGCATGACACTTAGTTGGAACCAGAGGTTCGGGAGAGGTTACCAGGATAGTGAGTCAGGACCTATGGAGGTTGTACCATGTTATCCATCTTAAGCTATGTGATGACACTCTCTCCTTAGAGTCACTAGTGTTTGTTAGTTGAGTCACATGGATGTTTGCGGAGTCTTGTATTTCTTTTGTACTTGTTTTAATTTGCTTTCTTGAGGGTTTTCTACTATCTCCTAGCACGGTGGGGTGGTTCAATTTTGGGATTACATGGTCGGGTGGTAGTGCCACTTCCCATCGGATGTTCTGGATTGTATCTTCAGGCAAGGAAAGGCTACACTGGTGTTTCTTGGTTCATGGTTCATGTACTAGCTCTTATTTGTGATCATTGTTCAGTTGAGACCTTGTGGTCATTGTATCAAACTTTTATGTAACCTTGATAATGTAACTTTTGGATTCCGTGGTATTTTTGGAAGCCATATATTTATGGATATTGTAATATTATGTCAGTGGGATGTATATTAATTTAGTTTCTTTAATCTTATGTATAAGTGGAATATGGATAAATAAATGAATTGGAATACTTTGATTCTTTCATTATGGAATTTAGGTGTATGTGTAGTTATAATCTTAAACATTTAATTTATCTAATTAAATGGACAAATGGATTAACCATGGCGTTAATATAATTTGTGAATTAATCTTCATTGGTAACCCTTAGGAAATCATGTGTTAGACTTCTGTTGTGTTATTGTTATAATTAATGCACATAGTCTTTTTAAAAAAAATTATTTCACCCTTTAGTTGCCTAGTTGTGTTGTTTTCCTAGAGGGTTCCTAGCAGGGCATTACATGAATGTAGGCAAAGTTGAGAAGATGAAGAAAAGAATGAAGAATAAAATGAAGATTAGATTGAGGAGTAGAATGGCCAATTCAAATTGGATGGAAATCAAGTCATTGATATTTAGCATTTTCTAGGTATTTAGACTTATTACTTTATTTCATGAATCATATTAGCTATTGAAAAAACCAAACGATCATAGATGATTTATACTTATTAGTTATTACACTATTAGCACTAATGTTGACTCATAATTACAAATTTCAATTTTTCACTTATACATTGTTTATTAGTGTGCTACTATGTTCCACGGTTCATTGTAGAGTTTAAATTGTAAAAGTTATCTTCAAATTTGATTTATTTAACATAATTTTTTAATTTTTGTTCATGAATATTAGAAAAAATATAATTAATAATTTGAAATAATAGATTGTTATTGTATGATACTAATGTGCATTGTGTATACATTAGTTTTACCTAAAAGTCACACCAATTCCTTAATTTCATTTCACATCTTGAAGACTAGTAGAACCTCTATAATATTTTTTATCTAACTTGGTAAAACCCTCTATAGTATTTCAATTCAATTATAGAACCTCTTGAAGACTAGTAGAACCTCTATAATATTTCAATTCAATTATACGGTTAATTCCACATCAAAGGTTTGACCTAGGAAACCCTTCTAAAAAACACCATGTTTCTCCTTTGTATGTGTAGGTAATAGGAAATGGAGATGACAAATACATATTAAAAAAAGGAATACTAAGACACACAAAACCCATATTCGCAGAGGTAGAAATTAGAGGACAAGGTCACTCTGGGCGCATTTGTCCAACACTTTTTTGAAAAAACTTCACAGAAACAATAATAACAATATTTGTATCATATATATATATATATATATTGTTTGCATCAAACCTCCTAAAAAGGGGTGCCCCAAGAAAATTTGTCCTACATTTTTTAGTCTAGATTGCAAGCATATGTTCTTCTTTTCTTCCTATTTCTAGATCTATACATTGTGCCTACATATATGATCTAAAAGTTCGTGTTCATACAAATTCTTGTAAAATCTATATCATTAGCCTTAGATCTTAGATCTTACATTTACATTGCTAATTTTCATCTCAAACAAAGAAGGAACAAAAATCAACCAACATTCAATCCTCTCCACAAATATTTTGGGGTTTAATCTATTGATTTCATCCCTCTTTAAACTAAATTGAGTTGTAAGTAGATTTAATTCCTTGTTTGCATAGCTAAACTAGTGAATACCTATTTCCCAACCTATTACAAGGTTGTATTCCTTATCATGCCTTATTATTTTGTATGGTAGATGTAAGGTTTGGTCTTGGGGCCAAACCTGGAGTTGACAAAGATAGATGAGTAGAATCAATGTCTTTTTATTCAAGAATGAATGTATTTATGGGACATGCATTGTGAGAATTCCAATTATGTCATTTTTAAGAAATTCTTTGTCAATATTAAGGTGCAAAATTTTAGTTTCCTAGTCAATTGGAGATTATTTTATAAGTGAGGAGGTTTTTTAGGCCCCTTGAGAAAACACCTAAGCCAGAAGTGAAGCATAATTGTGAGGACTAATTTTTTTACTATAGGTACATTGTCATCATAGTTTACAATACACTAGTTAAACCCATTTTTTGTAGATAGATGTATTTGATAGGATTGCATTCTTAGAAGTAATTTGGTAGTTGAATGAGTATAACAAGAGTAATTTAAGAAATATAAAGAATGGTGCCTTCATCTTAGAAAATATATATTTGTCCAATTTTCAGATCATCTCCAATGAAGGATTGGAGTTGGCATATTCCAAGTTACTACCATATCAGATGGCTTTTGAAAAATTCATAACTTATGATCTAGAGCACTGTATTCATTAGAATAGGATTCGGATTAGATAGAGACCCTTTGTTCATGAACATGATAAAATTAAGGACTTAATAATAAATGCTTATTTTGATATAGAGGTGAAAATGAGAACAAATATATGGGCTAGGGTATATATGCAAGAGGAAAAAATAAAAAATATTTACCCAATATATAACCTTGTAGACATTGATTTGGAGGACCCATCCATATGAAGAGAATAATGAGACATGAAAAACAACATAATTGTCAATTTCCCCAAGGCATCAATAAATAAACCTCAATCTTTTGTCTAGTTGGGTAGAGAAAATTTTATCTCCTTCCCTAGAGTGTTGTTTGAGGACAAGCCTCACGATAAAAATCATAAAATTTGAAATATGAGGAGAGATAGTAGATGATGTTAGAGCATTACAATTTTCTACATTTATATCTAATGATAAATTTGTGCAACCCCAGGAATTTAGGGAATTTATCTTAAAAAACAAAAGGGATCAATTTTCTAACATGGTTAGATAAAGGTTGGCATTAAGGACTCATGATGCTAGTTATAGATATATACAGTTGAAGTCTTAGAAGAATTTCATTTTTATATATCAAAGGTGACACTATAGGAAGAAAGGCCTATTGCAAGGAATAGTGAATGTTTGTTACTATAATAATGGGACCTATCTTCTACAATTGTATACAATAACATAAGAAGGGAATCTTTAGACTTCCTAGGTTTACCACTTAAAGAAAAAGCTCAGGATTTTTATTTTAGAATAGGTTATATCTCTTAGTATGAGGCACTTGAAGTATGGTCAATATTTATTTATGACCAATAGCATCAAATTAAAAATGATCTAGGAGATCTTACCAACAAATAGGTTGTTATAAGTTTGAAGGATGCATCTACAACACAAGCAATTGTATTGTCAAACAACTCTAACCTTTTTTCTCAAGCCACTATTAACAAGCTTCAAGCTAATTTGAGTAAGTTAAAAATCATCAATAAAAAATTGCTTGGAGAGTATTATAAGGTGGTGTTAGTATTCCCTTATCTATATCCTAGTTCTACTTCTACTCCTTTGTCTCCCTAGCAACTGGTGTCAGATGATTTAAGTTCAATTCAAGATATAAAGGCCATAAAGGATGAAGTATCAAGGTTGAAAGATAATCTCAAAAGGAGAAAAGAGGCTAAGTAAATGTCAAAATATGATGGAGAGAAAAGTGTCAATGATTTCCTTGAGGAGTCTAATAATGTGACCATATCACTTTCATTCCCTTTTACTTCCCTATCACTGGTGTTAGATCAATGTGTTTTAAGTGAGTTGATTCAAAATCTATAGAGCCATGTGAAATCCCACACTTGACTATGTTGAAAGGTTTTGGGATTATTATAAAATATTGATGGATATAATTGAAAACCATAAAAGGGCTCAAATGAGATGAAAAGGTTCTAACAAAGGTGGTGTAGTGTATGTTGGGAGGTCAATTGTTTCTTGAAAAAACATGTTGCTTCCAGTTTTAGGGTTTACAATAGAAGGTCTTGTTTATCATTGCCTTAAACCCTATACCCTAAGCCCTTGTATAAAGGCTTTTCTTATGCTCCATTCTAATTTTATGTTGATTTTCTATAGGCGGTTCCTAGTTGTTTAAGTCATAACTTAAGCCTTCTATAATGTTTCATCATCCAACCCAATGTGTTATCTTTTCTTGTTGACTTTGGCCTTTATCTCTGTTTATTAACTATGTGGGTGTGCTTCAATCAATGACATATGATCCCTATGCTTCTACTCGATTTTCTTGCTCTTGGCTAGATTGTAGGGTTTATTCGGGGGTGTGTCTTTCACTATTTCTATGGAGTTTATCGCACTAGCATCATGTCTCTTAGTTGAAGGAGTTGTGTTTCCTAAGAATCCCAACAAAACCTGCAGAGAGGATATCAAGAAGATTTTGGAGTGCAACAAAAAAATATGTCAGTCCTTTAAAATAAACTCAATATGGAGGACCTTTCTAGAGAATGGGAGGATTTTTCTATTGTCTTAATGAAGTATTTTTCTATAATTGTACGATAAATTCTAGACATTTTGGATTTTCTCTTCACATTCTTAATTTATTGTCATGGCCAAACTTAAGAATGTGTTACCCCTTCATCAAGGGTTGATTTGGAACTTTACAATTTCAATTGGTTCTTTCGTCTACTTTTAGTCCCCAATCTATCCCTTCTCTAGTTGCGGAACTTACTAATTCCCTTGAGCCTAACTGTCAGGGTGCTTTAGGTTCCACTTTGGTCACTTCCTCTCCTAAACGAGTTCCCCCCCAAGTCAACCCACAACACATTTCTAAAATAAAATATATTGATACCCTTAGAACTAGAAGGGGAAGGGTGTAGCCATTACTATGAACTAGGAAGTCATTTTAGATGACTCTTCTTACTCCTAGTCCATGTCCTTTGAATTGACAACTACTAATTCCCACCATTATGTGACTAGATCTACTCCTAACCCTTCTCCATAGGCTCAGGCCTCCCCTCCTTATTTATCAATTTCTTCTCATGGAGAGCTCTATATGGTGGAAATTGTTGATAAATTTAATGAGTTTTGCATTTCCTACAATTAAACATAATGAGATCATTCATTAGAACTGGGGTCAACCTTACACTGGCTAAAAATATAATTAATAGATGGAAGACTTTGGCTAAGGCTAAGGCGAGGGTTGGGGGCAACTCCTTTGAGGACAAGGATGAGAGGGTGTGGGATGCCACTAACAATCTGGATGAGAGTGTCAAAAAATGGGACTCCTTGAAGTTGGGGAGAAAGAGCTAAAAGAAAATGTGGCCTGAGAGGAGGATAGGAAGAATATTGATAAGTCAATTTTATTTATTTGGGTATGTAATGACATTTTTGTAAGAAGAGTTTGGTATAATCTAGAAAAGTTTTGATTGTTGATCTTTGGAATGAAAAATAGGTGAATGTGTTGTAATAAAAGTTTATGTGATCTCATTGGATGAAGAGAATTTTTTTTTTGATTGAGTGGAATTTGCTTTCCTTAATTGAGGTATCAAGAATACATAGAAACACTTAATTTAATTTATGAATAGATCAATGATTCATTAAATTTACAACAAAATATAAATTAAATTTTAAAATTTATATTAGAAATAGCTAAAAGCATATTATAAAATTTAAATTGAAATTTTTTGGGGATGATTTATAACCTCATTTGATTGAATATGTGCTTGTAGTTGAGGGAGCCCAAATCTGAAAGTTTGGAGCTGAATTAAGATGCAAATCTTTGTGGGAAATCAGTTTGGAATAATAAGAATTTTGATCACTTGGGAAGGGAAGGTCTAAAAGTTCTTTCCATTTGAATTCAATAATTCTTCATGATCTTTGTAATTATATTTATTATTAATTAAAATAATTAAAGAGAAATATTAAAAACTAATATTGACATAATATGATAGTTTAGTTGCGATATTGTTATTTTTGTCATTAAAATCCAGACCTTCTTAAATATTTATATCAAAAAATATTAGCCCCAAAAATATCAAAATATAAAAAATAAATAAAAATACGATTACAAGTTACACTCTCATAAAAAAATCTTTTAATCTCTCGTCACTTCAACAATCCTTCTCGATTTATTTGTAAATTATGTAAAACTCTTATCGATATCTATGTAATTAATGGTCATATATATATATAAAGATCACAAATCATCAAATTAAGGATCAATAGTTATAGAGAAAGAGAAAGATCAGAGAGCCTCAAATATAACGCCTTGCACATGGCTGCAAGGCCATTATTTGACTAGTGCAGATAACTGAGGTGATTTATTAAATAATAAGAAAGAACCGATCATGTCTTCCGATCCAAGCAGATCCTGATCATCTTCAAAAGCTATTATGTCATCATCATTATGCTGTACCAAATTCTGGGTGACGTCCGATGTAGTTCCTGCTTCAAACCCATTATAAAATCCAGTAGTGACAGGCAAAAGATTAGCCTAAACATTCAGGAGCTCTGCTTGTGTTTTTTCCAGTTGTGATTGGAAGTCTAATATTTGTTTCTGTAGTACACAGATTGCACCAGTGCATCCGTCAATTGGATCATGCACTCTCGCATTTGCTTCGTATACCATGCTGGTTACAGCATCTGCTCTTTTCTCACCCGGAATATCCTGCAACAACAAAGCAACATAGAAAAGGCCCACAGATTAAATTAAAATTCTTTACCTTTTGTTAAAGTAGTAAAGACTACTACTATATTTTTTTTGGGTTAAAATATAGAAAAGGAATAACATTACGGGTTTTAGGTTTCTTCGAAATCTATTTGATCCCTAATAAAAAACATTAGCTCGATCTTTTCCCAAACCTTAAAAAGGAATATGTTCTATACCTGACGGATTTTGAGAATCCTGCTTGTTCCAGATATTTTGTTCGCTAGTAAAAACTTGTGCGGAGAATTTGGTGGGAAATTGTGAGCAAGTGAGCAATTATTTCCACATTTTCTTCGTTGATAAACAAGTATAAACAATCCTAAACATCTCTTGCTCTTTCTGTTGCAATTTGAATCAAATAGCAAAACAAAAAAAATATGAAAGGCTTAAGAGTAAAGCTAGCATTTGGCCTGTACCTGAAGGATTCTGAGAATCCTGCTTGATCCAAATAATTTGTTCACTAGTAAAAACTTGTGAGGGTCGTCCGGTAGGAAATAGGGGGCAAGCACGCATTTTTCTCCACATTTTCTTCGTTGAATCTTACAGGCACCACAAGGATACACAATCCCAAACATCTCTCGCGCTTTCTGTTGGGTCTGAGTTAAACAGCAGAACCAAAAAAGAATGAAAGTTTCAAGGAGTAAAACTAGCAAATCAGAGTGGTTTGAATGGAGATGAAATCAATTTCTGGGAGTCGCCTGGCACACAGATACATGGATTATATAGCTGGTGGTGCCGATCGATTATTCTAAAATATTATGACATTCAATATTTAGGGCAGGGTAAGGTAAGTACGCCTCATTTAATCAAGTGTTCTATATTGATCTAACTCATATGTGGACTCATATACAGATTGCTGATATTGTGGACTATAAAAGATCCTTTTCGTTCCTTTCCTTTCTTAATGTACAGATGTAAAGTGACTGTCCAAACATACTTTCTTACTTTTGAAGGGAAACACAAATTATAAAGAATTTGTTTAAGATCAAATTTTGTGATAAAATACTAATGCTTGAATTGGGCCTATATAGTATATTTTATTTATTTATTTGTTATGAAAGAGGATTTTTTATTCACAAAGTCTTAGGAGACTAGGAACCTTAGATTGAACCTCTTTTTCCAAGAATGGAGAGTTAAGTGATATATTTATTCTACCAAATTAATCCATTTTTATTCTCTTATTCTAACAGACATGTGTGAGCAACTATAATTTCCTTATTCTAATAGGTTGATTATTAAGTGGGAGGGAGTTATAGTTGAGCTGCTTTAAATTTTTAATAAATTATAAAAAAAATATAGATTACAAAAATATAATTAAGTTTTAATATTTTTTAAGCTAGAATAAATGATTTCTAGTTTTTTAAAACGTTTTTAATATTTTAAATAAACCATCACAAGAGAAAAACATAACAATAAGTTTGTCCATGGAGATCGCTTTTAACACCGGTAAATTTTTCCTTTAACCAAACCCCATCTGGTTAGAGAAATTGCTCTAATTTGTTTCCCCTTTCCTATATTTTCCATTTTGTTTTTTTCTATTTTTGTTTTTGTCCTTTGTTGGGTTTCTTTGTCTTCCTTGTCCTTTCATACCTAGGATAGTAATCTTACTAAGCAATTTTGAACATGTATCAATGTCCTATTGGTCACTAAGACCTTCATTTATTTTGGTTATTTGTGTGGTTTTTGTAATTTCAATGTTGGTATCTTTCTAAGTATTACAAAAGATTTTTTTGAAAAATATAAATAGGTTAATTTTATATATCTTTTAGATAATCATTTTTCCATTACAAATTTAATAATTATAAAAATTTCGTTTGTTTATCAAAATCTATATTAATTAAAATCTTTTCCAATATTTTTTCATAGTCTATCATAAACTGATCTCATCTAGTTTTACATTATTTCCGTTTCATCCACACTATTTGGGAGAAAATCTTTAGGTTTTTATTATTTGGACATTTTCCTCATGGAAGAGTTTTGCCTCATTGGATGACCATTGTAAACCAACCTTACATGGGTTGTTTTGTAGCTATTTTTTATTTTAAAAGAATTAAAAAGTATTTCAGTACAATACAATTGAATATCCAACAAATAGATAAAGTGGTTCTTGTTTTCAGAATTTATAATAAAATATTTAAATGTTTAATGTTGGATAATAAAGTAATAATTTTTTTAAATAAGTTTAAAAATAAATATATTGTTATTTTGAAATCAAAATATTTTAATTGATTAAAAAGAATGAAATTATGTTTATTTATATTATTAGTTTTAAAATAATTTATATTTAACACAAAAATTTAATTATAATCATAATATAAAAGGTATTTATAAGAATACATTTCAAATTAATATTTTTATTTTCCAAAGACAAGTTATAAAGGCTAAGATCTAAATTTGATTAATATTTTGTGTAATCTTTCATTGATTTTACTTTAATTGTTGCCTTAAACATTGTCCAACATTTTTGAATTTGTACACACAAGCATACACACATTTTCCATAGGTAAAATTGGTAACTCATATATTCAAAATAGAAAACTTATAAACTAAATGAATTTCTTTGAGATGTTCAAGTTTTTTGTTAAATATATTATAGAATTCAATGTCCACGCACTCCAAGATTTTTGTAATGAATTTTCCTAATTTTTTGAGCTCCTTACTAAAGGTAATTTAATATATGACCCTATCAAGAAATGAAAATGAAAATTAGGATGTTCAACTCAATTTAACAGGTAACAAAAACTAATAAAAATAAAAAATGAAAAAAGAGAGTTTTTGTATGAGAAAAAAAATACCAAAAAATACAAACTTTGCATGTTATCATGTCATGAATATTCAACTTTCAATCATAGGATGCTGATTCTTTATAATTTAATGTTTCCAAGAATAATGTAGTCTATCTTAGATGCTCCACATTTAAAAAAATGGATAAATAGTTAGTTACCTTTCATTAAAAATAAACAATAGCTCGTTCTTGAAAAGTAGTGAGGAAATCAAATATGAAAAGGTACTACATGATAATGAAAGTTGTTAATTATTTCACTTATTAATTATCTTATTAAGAATTCAACGTTCTATTTGTAGTTTTCATCATTGTAATATCTTAAAAATGGTCATCTAAACAATGAGCTCCTAATTTCGACAACGTCATCAAGGTCCTAACTAAAGGCAATTAAATCAATCTTGAGTACACAAGTAATTTCTAAAATCAGCAATGTCAAATGTCAAATTAATCAATCAATATTAATTAAATATTAATTTAATTACTTGATCATGTCAAGTAAATCATTTTTAAACAATTATCCTATTTATTTTATTGAATATCCTAGCATATTTAATTAAATCATCAAAAAGAGGAATTAATTTTGAAAAAAGAATTAAAAATTTGAGAAAAGAAATCAACTGGAGATAATCTTGAAAAACAAATTAAAAATTGATAAATAATCTCAAAGAAAGCAATTAAAACAATTAAATATTAAAATTGAATGAAATAGAGAATAAATCATTTTTTTCCTGATTTTATTTTAATTTTAGTTCAATTTCCTTTAAAACTGAGAAAAACATCCAATCACATCAATTCACTTGGATTGTGCTTACTCTTCGAAAATCTTGACCGCCTATCATCATTTCATCTCAGTTGTTGGTTTCTTTCTGAATTTTTTTCTAAATTCAAGTTCTCATCTCTCAATCAAGGATCCTAGAGAATATATTGTTATTATATTGTTTTTTCTCTAGGTTCATTGAGAATTTGCATTGAGATATTGCATATTAGCTATTTCTTATTTCTTAAATCATTTAGCTTAAATATTCATATATTGCTTAAATCATGTTAGATTAATCTTACATATCTAGCTTAAATCTTGCATCCATTTAGTTCATATTCATGCTCATATAGATTTAAAAATCCTTCATTTAGGTGTTGTCTAATCACTGGATATCTTAGCAATCTGAGAACAATCTAAACTCGCATATACTAGAAGGCAATGGGTTGCTTTGTAATGGTTTATTATTCATTGATTATTGATTTACTAACCATACATCTAATGACTTAATTGAAGTGTTGTGTATTTCAGATACAGATACAGGTCCACTTTTCACACACACAATCATTATACTTATAGTGAAATAGTATATAATATGTTCCATATTTAATTCAACCTTGTCAATTTTGGAAATATAAATAATCATGGATCTAATGCTAAATATTAAATAAATTATTTTCATAGCTCCTTCCTCAACTCATAAAAATATTGGAATGAGATTTTTTTATATGAAATCAAATTAATTAAAATTAGAGCATAATAAATTTTCCCTTCTCAAACTTAATTTTTCTCAAGAAATTGAAAATTGAAAATGTTATTCTTGGTGGTTTGGTAGTTTTCAAGGGCCTAGGCTACCCATGGTTTATTTTTGGTTAGGGTTTTGTTCTCTTGGGACTGTTCTCATCCTCTTTGTTTCCTTATGCTTTATGTTTTTTCTTGTCAAGTAGGCTTCTGTTGTTCTGGGTTGGGTTCTTCCTCATAAGGCTCTTATTGAGGTGGATATTTCTCTTTTGGTCATGGTGTGGGTTTGGGTCATCTTTCTCTCCTCTTCCTCTTTCACAATTCCTATTGAGATGATGGCAATGCCTATGGAGGTGGTGTTTTTCCTAATGGGAGAGGTTGATTGTAGCTCTATGTGGTCTTCTTATGTCTTGCATTGCTTGGTTGTGGGATTCAATCAAGTTTGACTCCTCTAGTTGTTTGTCCATTTCTCTTTTGCTCCTATTGAGGTGAGTTCCTTTTCTATTGAGGTCAAGAGGAGTTATGCTAGAGGGGAGATGAGTTTCTATTGGAGAGTCTTTGCTAGCTTCATTGTGATGGTTTTGGGAGCCATGTCAAACCCAATTTGAAGGTTCGGGGAGACCTTCAAAACCCCATAATCCTTGTCTTGCATTTGTTTGCCTAGGAGGCTCAGTTATTTCTATAGTGTTCTTTAAGGTCTTTCTTTATGACTCCAGTTGTTATGGTTTTAGGAGGCTTTCTAAAACCCAATGATCAAGTTAAGGGTGCCTAGGAAAACCCCTAGATCTTGATGTAGGTTGCCTTAGTTTTACACTTGGATTTTGGATCTTTTGTTAAAAGGTTATGGAAGCCTTACCAAAACTCATGTTTTAGGTTATGGGAGCATTGAAAAACCCTTATCTCTTATGTTGGTGACATGTCTTTTCTGATGGCTTAGGCATGGTGGGTGGATTCACTTGTTCTTAGATCACTTGCTGATGTTTGGTTGACAATTGGCTACTATTAGTCTTTGTTTTAATTATTTTGCAATGTTATGCTTGTGGGTTCTAGATTTCCATTACTTCTAGAGGGTTTTAGGTTCCTTCAAAAACCGCTATAAGGGTTTTAGGTTACATCACCATGCTTCAACTCTCCCACCCATTACAATCAATTGGAAATCTACCTCTTTTATTGTTTGACAAAAGACCTTTTCCTTTTATACTCTAGATAAGGGGGAATGCAGATTAACTAGTAGATCTTAATGGTCGTGTTTATGCCAAATTTTTAATTATTATTTGTAAATCTTAACTAAGCCAACTACTAAACCCTAGATCTATAAACTAATTCAACACAATATCAATAAAGAACTATAAGGCATACGAATAATAATGAAATAACAAAGAAAAAACCAATCACACATGAAGTAGGCTTTTCAGGAGGTAGACCCTATGTGGGAGAATGTAGCAAAGGATGGAGTAGGATTAGGTCACTACGGATATGCAAAAGCATGATAGGGTAACACAAGCACCTAGGGTTCCACACCTATAAATAAGAGCTTGGGGGAAGGAATGTGTGTGTGATGTTTAAAACTACGTATGCAGTTGAAAAACATGTTTGTGGCTACTAAAATTGCATGCTTAGTAGCAATGATAGGTTTTTTAGGGCTAGAGCTCCAAATGCGATATATAGATGGGTAAACGTACAAAGTTGGGTCCCAATCTCATGGAAGTCCACGGGTTGGGAAATGAGCCTGCTAGAAACGGGTGCCTGATTTGTGAGCCCGCTAGAAACGGGTGCCCGATTTTTACAAATCGGGCACCCATTTAGCTTCGGGTGCCCGAGCCAACAAAAAACGGGCGTTTGTTTAGCAACAGGTGCTCGAAGCTAAACGGACGCTCGTTTATTTCAAATCGGGCACCCGATTTGAAAAAAACAAGCGTTCATTTTTGAAATGTATTTTTTTTTTTTTTAACCATTTTCCCATCATTTTTACTATTTGAAAAATGGGTAGGCGTTTCTGAGGAGCACAGGTACCCTTTTTTTCACCTTAGCTGACCCCCTAGACCATTTTTACCTCCTTCCAGGTATTTAGCTTTATTTTTTATATTCTATTTTATTTATTTTTATTGTTTTTCATAGAAAAATGTTAATGTATTGTTATTTTTTAATTTTTATGTTTTAAAGTTTGAAAATCGTCTTTTATTTCATGTTTAAAATAATTTTCAGTTTTCAAATATTGCAAAACACATGAATAGTAAAAGCCGTAGGAAAAAAACAAAAAAAATGAATAGTATTTAAACCGTAGGAAAAAAACAAAAAACAAAAAACAAAAACGTAAATGAACAGTCAACATTAGATGCAAAAAACAAACAATAAACCCTGAACAGAAAAATGAATAAACATTAGATGCAAAAAACAGACAATAAACCCTGAACAGAAAAACAAACAATAAACATTAGACGCAAAAAATAGACAATAAACCCTGAATAGAAAAACGAACACTAAACCCTAAATAGAAAAAAATGAACAAGTCCTAGGAGAAATTTGACTATCTTGGTTGATTAACCCTAAATTTGAATATCTTGGTTGATTAACTCTAAATTTGACTATCTTGGTTGATTAACCCTAAATCCTAAATTAAATGGTGCTTAGTGATCAGTGTTTTTCCTAGCAGTGTTGTATCAAATGGAACATATATTTAGTTTTTGATTGGAGCTTTTAGAGTTAAATTTAGTTTTTTTTGGTTTTCAGTCTATCATAATCAGTAAAGGTATAATAGATCATCATTCATCTCAATGTAACTACAAAATTACAAATCACCATAAGGCGATCCAACACATCATGGGTCCAAAGCAATCACAAAACATATATCAAACTAAGCAAACAATAAACACTCAGGGGCATACAATGCAACAAATGAAGCATCTAGAATAAGATCAAAGTAAAACTAAAAGATTTACATTCAAAATGTAAATGGCACAATCATACGCACATGGCCAAATCCACATCAAGAAAGAAGAATGCAAATGAGTAAAAGGGATTGGCATTAGAGGCCATAGAATATAGTGAGGGAAATGTTGAGGAGCTCCTGAATTTTATCCATGTCATTGTGTTTAGGTGACCTCTCAAGATTATGCACCATCATTGTGTCATAATGTGTCAAAAATATATTGGTTAGAGTATTGAACTAAGGCCTATACAAGTATGGTGGAAGACCGTTGAGGGTAGTGTTAGTGTTGGTCTTAATGATAACAACTAATAATTAAGACCTCATGTATAGGGCATGGTGGCCCATTTTTTTGCATGATCAAGATGATTGGCTATGATTAGAAATAGATCATTGTAGATAGTGTAGGAATTGTCTAGGCTACAAGTGGATATCAACTAATGCAATCACTACATCATTATGTTTTCACACATGTCAATATAAGGGTAGGCCATGAAAGTGTATGTTATAATTATTTGGTTTATCTTATACCAATTTGTAATAAAATGTAATTTGTTATACCAATATCTATCACTAGGCAATAATCACCTTGTAATTCTTTAGTGCATAGTTTGCACAATGGTGGGAATATGTAATTATTTTAGATGAAATAGAATTATTATCAATTGCGAAGTATCATGTTTACAATCCATCACATGTTACTAAGAATTATGAATAAGCTCCCAACTACCTATGATGCTTGAGACAAGTATGGAGGCAAAAAAATTTATCTAAGAGGGGTTTTTCTTCAACCTAATTATGTTCATTATTAATGCAGGCTTATGAAAATGGATCTTAAGACTCCTTTTAATTATGGACATGAAAATTGTTAAGGGAGAATCAAGGTAGGGTTGTCTAAGAAATGTTTGTTGATTTCTCGAAAGGATTGGACTTAGTGACCTACTTGCCTCAAATGGAAAGCAAGAAAGTATAAATAGAAGGTGTACATCAAGAGTTTGAGGTATTGCAATCTTATTGTAGCAATATTAGTAGAGGGTGTGTTGGAAGTGAATGTATTATATTATGTGAAAGCACACGAAAATAGTAGAGTGTGTGTTGGAAGTGAATGTATTATATTATGTGAAAGCATTAATTGAAATAGTAAAATAAGAACCAACAAGAAGGGAGAGTTGAGGGTGGTGTCTATATAGGTTAGATGAGTTATGTATTCTAATATATGACAAATTTTCTTGGATAGGTTTCATTATAAACCCCACTAAATTACTTAAAAATTTACACGTCTATATAAATTTATTTTGCCAACTATATATTAAATTAAAAAACTGATTATATATTTATATGTTTATGTATCATTTTACATTTAGAATGAATTGATTCTAAATTTTTTATGATAATTGCTTGTATTTCATTACTAAATGTTAATTCTAATTGATATAATTGATGTACATAATTAAAATATATTTTGAAAATTATTTAATATGTAAATAAAAGTTGATCTTAAGTAAATAAATTATTTAATATGATATAATGAATTTCCTCTTAAGTATCACCATCGAAGGGTATGTGATCTTCATCTACAAAGGGAATGAAACAATCTACAATAGGATCTTCTAGGAATGGAGAGATATGAGGGTCTCCATGGATCTCCTAAAGTCTATTCCAAAGTGTGTGGGGGAAATCAATATCCAATGCAATACACATAGAATCATGATCTTGATACTAGATCAAATCACTCCTACATGGTCAATGATGTTACACCAAGATTATATATTTTCTAGTGTTTCTAGTTTAGGTATGACTCCATACATAAAAGGAAAATGATTAAACCACCTAAAACTTATGAAGATGCCATTTTACAAAAGAATCATAGTTATCCCTTTCTAATTTTACCACAAAAGGATGAATAGAGAAACCTATGATGCCTCCTCATGTTTGTAATTGTAATAGTAAATTTTCAAGTTTGTAATTTAAAATTAGAAAGGGAACACTCACATCGACAAACAAAAGGGACTAGTTTAATTATAATAGTAAAGAGATTGGATATTATTTTTATATTTTCCAAATTGATTGAGCATAATGATTTTATAAAATTTAAAATAATTATATGCTTGGTTTTAGATCACCTCCTTTGACTTTACAAGTCATGGAAGATCTTCTAAAGCCCAAATGCACCTTCAACTTTAAAAAACTATGTAGTTTTATGATCAACCCTTCATATATCTTTGTCGAATATTGATGAAGTGAGCTTCTAAAAATAAGAATAACCAATACATATGCTCTACTAAAAAGATCATAATCCTAATAATTCTTCCCTTAAATGTCTTTTATAAATTTTTGATTAATCTCTGTTTGTAACAATCTATATAAAATCCTATAAAAGTAATCAAAAATTTAATGTTTGTAATTGTAATTGAAAATTTTAAGTTTCTAATTGTAAATTTTCATGTTTGTAATTGTAATTCTAAATTCTCAAGTTTGTAAATTTTCATGTTTGTAATTGTAATTGTAAATTTTCAAGTTTGTAAATTTTCATGTTTGTAATTGTAATTGAAAATTTTAAGTTTGTAATTGTAAATTTTCATGTTTGTAATTGTAATTGTAAATTTTCAAGTTTGTAAATTTTCATGTTTGTATATATATGCAAATTATTTTCACATGATGGATGAGTTTGAGATAGATGAGCTATTAGGTATAGTACCACCTCCACCTCCACCCCCTCCACCTCCACCTCCACCTCCACCTCCACCAAAGCAGTTGCGACAGATAATATGGACAAATATTGATGCTCTGATTAGAGATATTCACACTATTAGGTGTGAGCCTCATCCACCCCCTTAGTTGTTATGCCTTGCAGATAGTATGCAAGGCATTGTACAGTCTATGCAGGTATTAGATAGCAAGTTAGATAGCTATCGTAGCTGGTGTGAGGGATTGCATGCATTTTATGCAGATGGCCTCACATAAAAACAAGTTAATGATATAAAAATAACAAAAATAGATTTGAAAAAATATTTTGTGAACCCTAAGATAGGTGAAGAGATAGATCTGAAGAAGCCACAAATCTCTATTCGATGGTGTATGCACCCGAGCATTGCTAGCCACTTTTGGGAGAGGTGGTGGATGGTCTTTGACCATCCACCACACTCCAATCATGAGGTCCCAATGTATTTTCTGAAGAAATTATGGTCAGAATTTGAATTGGGCAAAAAGCCCAATTACTTTGACATTAGATCTTTTCAGGGGGTTGGGAGAGGCATGCTCGAGGATAGGCCAGGAGCAAAGTTGAGTGACAGGGTTAGAAACCATGTACGTGATGATCCATTGGTTCCTCTTCCATCACTAGTTGTTCCAGCACCTTCCCATCATCAAGCAGTGGATTCTGCTCTAGGTTCATTGAGTGTCCTGTTGGGCAATTTGGTACAGCAGTTGTGGGAGGTGAGGGCTGCCCCCTGCTTAGCACATGTTTGCACGAGTTGTGGGGATGTATGTAGGGGTCCATAGAGTGAGGCTGTCCCTGGAGGAGATGATGATTTTGATGATGCTGATGTCACCCATGGTGGTTACGATGATGTCGAGGAGGCTGCACATGCTGATGTTGTCTTTTCATATGTTGATCTCCTGTGGGCAAATGATGATCAGCCTAGAGAGGTACAAATTTATTTGTATAATTTACAGTGCAATATTAAATTCCTTATATATACAAATATGAACCATAACATGAGTCAATTTTTTCTGAACAGAGGATGGATCACACCACATCATTGAGGAATAGACAGCATGTTACCTCAATACCTAGAGATGTTGGTGCCCCATTTACAGTATGCACTTTCATCTAGATATATTGTATTGATATGTACATTTAAAATAAACAATAAATTTTTTAATGTAATGATTTACATATGATATGTTTTTTCAATTTTGTAGAGTGCTTCATGTAGCACTGAGGTGGGTACTTCTTCAGGTGACCCATGGACCACTGAGGCTCAGCCTCATATACCACTCGTATGTTTTTCATCCATTAATTTGAAGTGTTTACATGCTTACTAATTTAAGTACAACTTTGATTCATGTTCATTATTTTTTGCAATTGTAGGCTTCTGGATCGTTTGATGGCACATCGCATGTACGCCTTCGACCATTAGTTACTTTCCCTGCATCACATGTATGCTTTTTTGTGATAATCTTGTAGTCTATATATATATATATATATATACTTTATAATTTATGTATATATACAAGTTTGATTCATGCTTTATATATGTTGTTCAGGTCCACACCACTACCAATATTTGTACGGCTATGGGGTTGAGCCAGATGCAACCATAGACATTATCATTTGAGGCATGATGATTACAAAAATAATTTCTAATTTGTTTATACTGTGTAGCTGGCTTTTATATGGATTATCAAAATTGATATACAATGTTTTTTTTGCAAGACTTGGCTACGATCACTTTTCTTGTTCATGATAGTGGACCTCCACATATCAGTGAGGGCATTGTCGAGCACAGTCGTATGGTAATTTATTTAAATTTTTTTAGTATTTAATTACTTTATAAGTGAATTATGCAAGTAACTTCTTCTCATGTAAAATCTTTTAATAATTCATAGGAGGGTGCAAACAATGATATTGCACAGACACAAGATGGTGCATCTCAGGACCACATGCAGCAGGATGATTCATCTCAGCCACCTTCACATGGAGTGAAGAGGACTGTAGATGAGATGCACGCGAGTTCTTAGATTGTATATTTTAGATCATGTCATGTTATTGTATTGTGGACTTTTTATGATGACACTTGTTATGTTATCCTGGACTTTTTATTATGTGATAATATATAGGACTTCTTGTTATGTGTTATGTGATTATATATAGGACTTTTTATTATGTCATTTCCTTGCTATTATGATATCTTTTTGTGTTATGTGATTTGGCGCACTCTAGTGATTATATATGTGATACATTGTTTTGTTATTATGTTATTTGGACTTGTTTTAATGTCATTTCCTTATTAAATTATTATTTCAAGACTTGTTATTATAGTGCAACGGTTTATAATTCAATGTGCACAAAATAACATTAAGAATAAGATAACTAATACAATATTGTTTATGAAACCAAAATTGTATCAAATGTAGACAAATACAATGTTAAAGGGACAAAGAAAAACAATTATCGTGATTAAATATTTAAAAGAGTTCACACAAGTATCAACTTATTAATTATAAATGAATCTCATAGAGGAATCATGATTTTCATGATGATATAAAAGGATTATTAATTATAAATGAATCTCATAGAGGAATCCAATAGATTGATGGAATTAAGGCTAACCAAATTATTAGGAAGCTACAAACATAGTATCGACTTTCCTCTTAAGTTGACCACACTACTTTACTAGTGTATTGATGGTTTATTAGTGTGGATAGTAGTGGTATGAAAAGCATGGACTTCATAGTACTAAAATAAAAAAGTACACTATAAATATAGATTTGTCATACAATGATAAATATAGAGTCAGGTCATATTTAGGACATAATTCTATCTTACATGCATATAAATTTGATTCAACCCAATGTACCATCTGCATCCTCTCTCTTCTGCAATGCGTCTATGATTGCCTCATACTCTTCTACTGAAAGTGTCCACAATACCTTATTAGCAAGTCTACCTTTGTATCTTTCTAATTTGATGTTTGTTGCCACCACCAAATGAGAATAGTGTATAATCTTCTTTTCTAATTGGTAATCTTCATAAGCTGGTAAGCCATTCCTTCTTGTTAAGTATTTGCGTAGCCATGTACCAACCACCACAACAGACCCAACTGGATACTAAAAACCATCATCATCTACTTGATCACATATCAAACTTTTCTTAGGTTCTACACATCTAGCTAGCCAATACTCAACCTGCTCATCATTATCCTCAAGTGCAACAATAGCATACACATGTCCTATAAAACAAATTTAAGTACAATGTGTAGAAATAAAAGTTGTTAGAATTTATAATTCAAATATGTAATCATAAATTATATGACAATACATAAAAATATATAATTTAAAGTTATAAACAATTAATTGAATTAAATTACCAAGTTGTATGAGGTCCGAAACACGATCATAATCTTCTGATGCAAATGCATGATCGAGGTCTTCATTTCTTCTAACATCTTCATATTGTGTCTCAGTAGGTGTTAAGGATTTGTGTTGCCATTCTTCGACCCATTCCGCATTCTCACATTCTTCCCATTCACCTGCAACACAAAACTGACAAAAACATGCAAGCTCTCTAGTACATATAGTCCAAGTGTTAGAATTAGAACTCTTAAATGAATGCCATCTAGCTGACCCATTTATTGTATCACAATCATATCTTGGAAGGATATTCTCCTCTTTAACTAGCTAGAAGAAATGTCTAATTGTAGAGTTCTGACTTGATCCTGTGGATAAATTTGCACTACACCAATCCACAATTGCACTTGCATTTTTAAATTTAGCCTTTTCCTTGAATTTGAGTTGCTCTCCACAAAGGGCTCTCTTAACACATGCACCATCACCGTCATGTTCTCCTTTCCCGTGTCTAGCCTCAAAAAAACTCCAAATGTGTTCGATATTAGTTTTTTTATGAATCCTACTCAACCAATAAAACATTCTAGCATTCTTCAACTGCCCTATGCAATTATCAGACCATATTAGATGTTGTGTCATCTGAATTTCTCTCCCTCAAATTCTGAAAAAAGGTTTTGAAGTAAAACTAGAGAAACTCAGATGAGTGTAATTTATTATCACTCATATAGAAATGGTACTCTCTCAAAATTTTGCAATCCTCTTGTGTACTATCTAGTGCATGCCTATAGACAATATGGACAAAAATTGATACCTGCACTGAATTGTAGTATTGTGATTGTACCTCATCTTGTGGTGCAAGCGTGTAGTTCTCTACAAAGTCAACAACTGAAAGTATACTACCAATAGGAAATGTATCCTTACATATTCGAAATTGACCATCAAGCCATCTAGCATTTTGAGTGTGTTTAACATATTTAGGTATGATGTTACTCTTGAATTCATTCATAAATGCATGAACACTAACTTTTTCAGTGATTAGATCGCATCGTTTTCCAACCTTTCCATCCTTCAGTGGATACTCAATAGTTTTATATCTTTTAACATCAATTAATTGTTATCCAAAATCATTTGAAAGATTTTCATGCAAACATTCATCCAACAATGCAAGATTGCCACATATATCACATACACCAGAACCACATGCATTGAAAAGGAAATTTTGTTCATTTAGTGGGTTGCAAAACAAACTTGAAATAAACTCCTTTATAGTTTCAGGTGGTATATTTATACCACATTCTTGGAACATTCCATTACTATGCATCATAATGGTAGTGAAATTGAACATGAGTTTTGCAACAACATGTGACTCTTTCCTTGTTAATTCGAACATACCAAGGTTTACACTTTTCAAAAGACCTTTGACAAATGCTAATAGTCAACACTTTATCATCCAAAAAAAATTTATACAATTCATTTTGAGTCATGTCCAATAGGTGTTTTGGATGTGGATCACGAATTTTTGACCCAACTCTTAATTTAAGAACATCTCTAACATTAGGTGATACTCTCATATTATCGTGCCAAAAATTTTCGATCAAATTTTTGACTTCACTAGTAAGTTTCATATCAGACCTTGGTTGTCTACCACTAAAAGTCCACAATTTGTTTGCCGGATCACTTTCAAAATTAGCTCTTCTTTTTACAGCTCTTGACAAAGTTTTGCGATGAATATTAAGATATCCACTTATGTTACTCATCATTCTTTTATTAGAAGTTGTTTGGCTTACTAAAGGTGTTGTTATTGCCCGTTGTGCCGCATTTTTATCTTTAGAACGACTTTTCTTTCCAATTGTATCAAAGGCGCTAGCAACAATCAATACAACTTATTTTAAAGACTCCTCCTTCCTCTTGGGTTTGACATAAAAGCCTAACTTCTTCATCACTTTACACATTTTAGTCATTTTAATTAGTTGTACCATTAATTGACATTGAAACCCAAATTTCTTATTATAAAAAAAATGTCTAAACAATCTATTTGCATGTGTCCTAATCTGTCTCCATGAAACCAAGCCAAGAAGGTTGTCTATTACATCACTTTTAATTTCAAAATTTTCATTCATTTGATTATCATTCAAACATGTTTCATTTTCAATTGTTGTTTCCATTTCTACATACACATTATTGGTTTTAGTTGCAAGTGGATTTTCAATTTCATTTGGAGTTTCAAATTTGGTTTCAATTTCAGTTTCAAGTTGAGATCTAGTTTCAGTTGGGGTTTCAATTTGGATTTCAATTTCACTTTCAACTTGACTTCTAATTTCATTTGGGGTTTGATTTTCAATTAGAATTTCATTTAATAAGTAACCTGCTTCTACTAAATCACCAATTTCTTCATGAGAAAAAACATGGGGCTGTGGAGACATACCTGTATCCAATAATGGATTAGAAGATGCACCTGAATTAAATGGTTCTATTGTGTTTCCTTCGTCAGCATTTATGGTCTCATTGATGTTCTCCTCTTCTAAAATGATTGTGGAACTTGAAGCTCCTTGTCTCATTCTTGATCTTCTCTCTCGTTGATGCATTGCCTCCTTCTCCCTATTTGCTGCAATCTCCTTAGTTGTCAGAACCTTCCTTTGCCTCTTCCTGCGTTGATTTGATCCCATGGCTACACCAAAATTTGAATTCGAATCAATCTCCTTACCAAATCGACAATAAGACAAACAAAGAGAATGATTAATAAAAACATTCTCTTTGCAGATCGTACCTGTCAGCCAATGATTAAAAAATCATTCAATCATTGGGATTTGTGCTTGTGGGCCAGATTCTGGCCCAACGAATCTTTTCAGGAACGGGCGCCCGTTGTTAAAAACGGGCGCCCGTTTTTGAAAACGGTCGCCCCTTTCTCTTTCAACTGTACAGAACAAAACGGGCCCCCATTTTTTAAAATTAGGGGCAGGAAACATTCCTTAGATTTGTTTTTTTCTTTGGGATAGGCTTGGTCTCACCAAGCCTATGCTTGGACCTCCAAAAAAATGACTAAGGTAAATCAACATCAGATTTCTACCTTGGCCTAATTTTTTGAGGGCCTTTCTGATTGAATTTTTGACGAAACAAAAACCCATTAGAGTTTTCAGCGTCCTGAATTCAGAAATGTAAATTTTATAGTAATAAGATTACTTTTACTATTTTTGTATTATTTATTAATCAAAAGTGGAACCTAAACCTAAAATACCAAGTTTCACTAAAACTTTAATAACTTTTTGGTTTTTAGGATTTTAGAAAAATAAATTATATGGCATCAATCCACATACAATTCTTTTGAATATTAAAAAAAAAATGGAAAAATATGAAATTTTCATCAAATTATGGTGGTCGTACACCCGATGTTTTGAAAATATACTTTATTGTCAGTTAAAAATTAACAAAAAAAAATATATTCAATAAAAAAATAAGAAAAAATATTCTCATCAATATTTGGTGTCTTAGGTATCATTTCCCAGAAGGATTTGCAAAAATTCATTTATTTGCCTCAAGAAAGGGTGGTCGTACACATGCGTGGTATGGTCCTAAAATAGGCATTTTGAAAAAATGGTTTTTAAACATGCCTACTAAAAAGGGATTTCTACCATGTGGGTATTAAAATAAATTACATATTTGAAAAGTAGACTTTGAGAACTACATTTTCTATTACTGAAGTTTTCTGAGATTCAATCTCTAAGTGCATCAAATTTTGACATCAATCGACATAAAATTTGAAAAATAGAGAAAACACTTCCACTTTTTGCCCAAAAGTGGGACTCAACTTCTTGCAGCCACCCAGATGTTTTTGATGTTCAAGTTGAAATGACAAATCTAATAGACAAATGTGGCTGATAAAGCTGAAGTGGAAAATGTGACAGACAAATGCTATAGATGAAGCTAAAGTGGTAAATGTGATAGAAAAATATGGCTAATAAGGTTTAAGTGGCAAATGTGATACGGAAATGTTGTTGATAAAGTTAAAGAAAAAAATGTGGTGGATAAATGTTGCTAATGAAGATGAGCGATAGATAAAATTAAGCAATCGACCCACTAAGATATGTTGATTAGGTTGGTGTTGATGCATTGATTTCTATGATCTTACAGGTTGAATTAGTGTCTTTAGACTCATGAGAGATGTTTTCATGGACACAACAGTTACAACTAGAGCTAATAGAGACTGAAAACTCAATCGAGGGTGAATTGGATTATACCACATCACATTTATGCTCTAGGTGAGGGCAAACCTAGGGATGTTATCTGCACTAGTTGAGAGATGGTACAATGAGACCATTTTTTTATACTTGTCGATATGAGAGATGTTTGTGACTTTAGACAATGTGTACAAGATACTACATATACTATTCATAGGGGAGCTTGGACCATTGTTTATGACAAGAATGTAGATCATGATGCTCTACATTGAGTATTTGGAGATGATTTTGAGATTCGAGGATGATACGTCATTTGGGATGAGATGATTTGATTTGAGTAGATAACTAGATACTAGTATTTGTGGGTAGAGTGATAGGAGGATTAGTCTATCTAGACAGGATGACACATGAGGTGTTGTATGGTTGTGGAGAGTTATGGGTTCACCACGAGCACCATCAAGAGAAACGAGGTTGATAGGAGGGGCACCACCACCATCAAGGATAGGAGGGGCAGGTCCATCAAGAGCTTAGATATCTTCGAGATTGGTTGGTTCTGAGGGTGGTAGTTCATCATATCCAGTTTCAGTCCCATGTACCAAGTCTTATATGATGATATGTAGACATCTATAGTTCAATGATGATGAGGCTCATAGTAGCCATTTTTTAATTTTGACGTCATTGTATCCGGCACATTTTGTTTTATTATATATGAGTTAACATGAAACTTTGCCTCCAATGGGTCTTTCCGTCTACTCCATTGAATTCTCCTAGCAATAATGATCTTTTTGGACCATTTTTCACTGCATGAAAAAGAGCCTATTTCTTATTGTCTCAAATTTATAGATTATTCTATTGGGACCATTGTTGGGTTCAAACTTTGATTTTCAATAAGATCATTTATGTTAGTTTTTCCTACTCTATAATTTATTTTACTTTTGTTTTATCTCTATTGTTTATCAATTTTGATTTTTTCTATGCATCCTTTGTTTCATTCAGTTTTTATTTTTACTAATATAAATTACTTTTTTTATTTTTAATTTACTTATTATATGTATTATATTACTAAAAAGAGGCAAAATAAAGGTATTATCACTCAGCTTATTAAAATTGTTCAAAAGAAACTAAACTGAAGTAAAATGTCCACTCTAATTAGAACATATAATTGTTCATATCGTTCTCCCGTGATGTAAAGATGAATCTAAGTTTTAAAGAGGAAAAAATGAATCTAAGTTTTAAATATATCCATACATTATACTAAGATAGATAAGATTAAAATGATTATTATTAAGTAATCATATGGATTTTATAAAATGATATTTGATTATATGATTGTAACTTTCATTTTTATCTAATATTAATTATTTAAAGCTAGTTTGAGAAAGTTGATGATACCAAAATACAAATTTCATTTATTTAAAATTATATTTAAACAAATATTATTTTTCTATTTACTTTTATTATTCATTTATATTTTTTAAAATTATCAAATTACATTTAATATTCAAAAAGAAATCTAAGAATTTTTTACTACTATTCATTCTATCGCTACATTAGTACTTGTACTATTGCAATAGGTTGTAGACAATTTTTATTAACTTGTTATTATTCAAATTATTCCACAAATTATAAATCTAAACTTTTTTTTTTCATTTGATATATTTTAAAAGGTAACTGTCAGGACAAATAAATTTTGCCAAACTAGGTGAAAATATTTTGATGCTAATTAATTGATTATTAATTAATTGTGAAAATCTTGGTAGTTACCATTACAAAGTAACAATCTTTTACTTTTTAAGTAATTTATAGATAGCTCTTGGTTGGCTAGGTTTGCAGCATTATGCTCACCCAATTAATACTATTAAATTTTGATAACATAACATGATTTAAACAATTGTAGAATAATAACATAATATAATATAAAACATTATTAATATAGTCATAAAGTTATAAAATAATAATATTATTATTAAAATAAAAATATTCTAATAATTAAAATATTATTATTGATAATAATATAATAAGTCAACAATATAATATATTAATAATTAGATTAAGATCATTTTATTGAAAAAATATTAAATATTATCTACATAACTTTATAAAATTAATTAGGAGTAGGGTTCAATTAGAGTTAGAACTATGATTCAATTAGTGTTTAATTAAAGTTATAACCTTATTTTTTAAGTTTTGATTAAATTATGGTTATAATTCAAATATGGTTAGGGTAAGGATTTAATTAGGATAAGGGTTAGGTATAAAGTTAAATTGGAGTTAGGGTTAAGGATCGATTAGCCTTATAGGTAAAACTTTTGATTTAGGGTTAGGGTTAAATTATGGTTAGGATTCAAAGAGATTAGGAATATAATTCAATTTAGATTAGAGTTAAAATAGGGTTAGGATAAAAGTTAAGATTAGCGTTGAATTTAAGTTAGGGATTATAGTTAGGGTTCAAATAAGATTACAACTTAATTAGGGTTATGACTGAATTAAAGTTAAGGTTACAAAATTATTAATCTCTTTGTATTTTCCAATTGTTTACAAAAAAATAATACTCATTTACTATTACAAATCTAAACAACAAGGGCTAACCACTACATCAAACTTGTATAAGTTAAAACTCTATTCTACATATAAGTTGTCAAGTAATTTTAAGTAGCATACCATCTTAGTTGTCCATACAAGAATTCAATACCAATAAGTAAATAAATTTGTGAATGTTAAATCATTAAACATAGCTCTCTTATTCATGCTTCAATGAAAGTTTTTAATATTGGAAAGGAGAGGTGATTAAGAAATACAAAATTAACATTCTTTCATAACCTTGTGGATTAGTGGTATGTAGCAAATATACTGGAAGGGTGATATTAGGAATACTATCATATATTTTTAATATATAAACAAATATAAAGATACCTTTCATATATGAATATTACATCTTTTTGTAAATAGATGACCCTCATTGTATAAATATAACCAATCATTCCTTTTATAGTTCTCAAATTTTGTCAAACCTATTAAAATACCCCTTAAACATTTGGGTACGAACACTAGTTATTAGTGGAATCAAATATAATGGCTATCATAAGTATTAAATTATTAAAAAATAAATATAATTTTTTATTAATTAAAAATAAGATAAATATTTATCATTTTTTATAGAGATGAGGTATACAATTTCTATTGATTGTTTGATTATTAATGTAGTTAATATTTAAGTATAATGGAAAGTTATTATTAATATCAAGTATTGTCAATTTGGATCAAAGCATGGTGGGGATGACCATATAAGGCAAGTACACAAATATAAGAGGATGACAATTAGTTCACATATATTATTTAAGCTACAAAACATTTATTCTTGTAAAATAAGATAAGATTCATAATAAATGAACTTCCATCTGATCCTTCCATACACTATAGTTATTTCCATCAAATCTCAGACTCTCCTTCTTAAACACATAAGTTGCCATCTCAAGTCTCGTCAAGTGGTCAAGCTTCTTCTAGAGGATCTATCTCTAATACCAAATGTTGGCAAAAACAATGAAGGAAAACTAAGAGGGGGGTTGAATCTGTTTTCATCACATTAAACAATTTGAGTAAAATCTCAAATATAATCAACTGTAGGAAGAATATAGATAGACACAATAACAACAATACACGTAACACTGGGATTTTGAAATGGAAAATCTAGTTCTGGTAAAAACCACGGTGGGAACCTACCCATAATAAAATGATACTCTGCGGTAGTATATGCAAATATTACAATGGGGAATGCACATGCATTCAGGCACACTACCTAGAGCTTACTACTCAAAATACAATGACCAAGAAGGATCCAACTCTCAGGGAAGGTTCACTACCTTAAAATAATATTTGGACTACAATGCGGTTTAGATGAACTAAGAGAATAACATCTCCTAATTCTTGATGATAGTTCCGATTAAGCTCATTTGTCTATCCTACACCAATTGTGCTCAATACACTAGACTGAAAAATGAATTCACGCATTCACACATACACCAGTCTCTAATAATGTAGACACAACCACCACATCTAAATCACATGAATCTAACACCTATTTATACAATTCATCAACCTTGACTACAAGGTTGGCTCAAACCCTTAACACCTAAATACAATATTACATCACATGATACATGAAAAACCCACCAAACCAATACAATGCCATAGATGACATAACATGGACCTAAAGGAAATCTTCGAACATGCAACACCACCAGAAATTCTGCCAAGATCAACCATAACATATTTAAGAACACACACAACGATCAATTTGGATCACCAAAACAAATAGGACATGACCAAGAAACACCAACAAGCATGCTAGAACCATCTGCAATAGTTGTACCAACACCACTTAGTCAAATCTTCATCAATCAATAGGCTAACGCTTAATAAGAGAAGCAATTTGGACTAGAAAGATAACTTACGATGCACCAAATCATGAACCATCTGAAATGAAGATACACATGAACATCCCAAATAGTCTCCCAAGTCTACAACTTAAGATATGATCGTACCGGAGCACAACGTATTAAATACCAGCTTGTGCCAACCACTGAATAGAAAGCCCAAACCTCAACATGAATCAAATGATATGACCAAATAAACTTTTGGATCACTGAAACCAATAAAAATGAAGTATCTCTAATTGATTCATCATCCCAGATAGATAAAATAACTAGATCAACTCTCTGAAATCTTCAGACCACCAAAATAAAGGAATATGTTGACATCAATGACAACAACATATCCTAGCAGGAGCAATATCCAACAATATTATAGATAAAATATTAAAAATATATTTCTTGATTTAAATTAAAAAGATTCTCAAGGATCCTAGAATCCTTTACATTAAAATATTGTAATGAAAGAAGGCATCACCAAAACACCAACTAGATAAAAACATAGAAAAAAAAAAAAGAAAACTTCAAAAATGTTATAAAAATATTTCAATGTTTATATGAGAAAAATATTTACTCAAAAAAAATTAAATATTTAAATAAATAAATATAAGATCACACAAATTACAAGTTACAGTCTAATAATTACTCTTTTTATCTCTATAATTCAACAACTCCTCTTGATTTCATATAAGTATCATAGAGCATTAAATTCCATAGTTCGTAAACCAACAAATTCAGTTCCATAGTTCATAGACCAACAAAGTCAAGGCCTAGGCCGCATGGATTCAAGGCCATTATTTGTTTGCTAAAGATAACTGAGTTAATTTGTAAAAAAATATGATTTCATGATTATAAAGAGAAGATCATGTCTTTTGATCCAAATAGATCCTAATCATCTTGGAAAAATATTATGTCATCATTATAAATGGAGATGGAATTCCTCCTTCACTGCAATAAGAATGAAATATTTAAGAAAACAACACCTAACACAATTAGAGCTGTAGACTGGAGGATCTTTAACCACCACATGACTAGAGAGTGTGCCCTACCAATGAAGTCACTTTACTATCCTTGAATAAGGAAAACCAAAGGAAAGGTTGTCATGGGGAGAAAAGCCCAAAGAGGTAGGGCCAGGGCTAAAGTGCCATAAATCATGCACAAACCACAATGCTTAATCACAAAGCATTAATTGGAAGGAGCAAGGGGACCAATATAAGACAAGGACCAAAAAGGGGAAACCTAGAAGGCTTGACCCCAACCAATAGGTAACACCATGAAAGCCCCAAATAGAGAGAGGCCAAGACTAGCAAGCACTATAATATACTCACCACCTCCATCCTCATCAAAATCCTTTGCATTATTTGTAAATACACTAGATCCTCTTCCGCGCCTGTTCCTACTTCTACATCTCATTTCAAAATTATATGATGATTTAATGTTAATAACGAGACTCTAAAATTTTTTGAATAATCTAGGCACCAAAATTAGATAGCACCTATACAACTACAAAGAGCATGAAATTCTACCCAATCAAAAAACATTTCTTGAAAAAGGGAACATAAATAATCAAGATATTATTGTTTGAAAATTGTGTGTGTAATTATGTTGCGTGTATCTCTGCAACACCTCCAAACATCAAATGCTTGTAGATTTTCCCCGACTGTCTAATTTGGATGAAATAAAAGACAACTTATCAAGTATTCTAAATCCCACGGTGACCTTATGATCGACTCAACAAGATTTAATTTTTACCTGCAATACAAAGCCCTAAAAATAAAACCTCAAATTATACAAAAAAATCTCTTGAAAAGACTAAACAATGACACTTGCTTTGATACCAAGTAAGATTTGGGATATAAAGGTAGCCATCCATGAACGAGGATCCTAATGATAGACAGGCTGGGAAACCTTAGTGCTTTCTCTAGTGAGCTTTAAATTTAGATGATAGAACACTAGTTACTAGACAATATTCATGCCATTATTTTTGAAGACAATAGTCCCAATGAGACCTAAAGATTTTAAATTTCCTTTTCCTTTATTATCTTGTTCACATTATACTTCAATTATTTATTGATGTGGAGTTGCTTTGTTAAATCTAGTGAAAGATATGCTTCTTTCAAATCTGCCTATTATTGTTGTTATCCTAATGCTAGTTTTAGCATCCTTTCTGTAGTCCCTATTTTTGGCTTCTCTTAGGAAACCATGGGTGGTGGTCTTACTCGCACTGAGCCAAACAAATGTGACAATTTGAAATAAAATGAAGCTCTTCAGAAGAAAATGGTGGAAGACAATCTAGTAACATACATTGAGGGAATAAAGGGCTTCAACCCTTCATTTTTTGAGGAATTTGTCCAAACATCGAATGAGGGTAAGATTAAAGTGGGTTGTGTGGAGTTGATAGTGTCTATGGAAACTATTGCAACTACTATTGGTCTTGTATTGGAAGACATGACCTTCCCAAGAAAACCCAAGAGTATTTAAAAGAAAATTTCATGAGGTTCCTAAAGTTGGGAGAGAAAGTTGCTCACCTAAAAAGGAGATTCAAAAAACATGATTAGCCTTGAGTTTGAGAATAATCCATGCTACTCATTATGAATTACATCACTTTGGATGAGAGATTCAAACACTTCCATTCTCATCTTTTCCCATGATCAACCATTTGAGATATGGTGATAAGATGAATTACCCTTATTGACTTTTTTCATCTATCTCCATGTCTATGGTCATTGTTCAAACTAAGAATTTAATTCTCCTGCATCAAGGGCTTATTCTATATATATATAATTTCCACCTTAATTTGACCCCTAATTATGGGCTAGTTAGCAATCCCTTTGGACCCCTTCTAGTCCTAATCTATCTGTTGAGTTGTCAGATATCCTGGTTACTAAAGCTGCCATCTCCACTCCTAAAACCAAATAGATCTACCTACCTAGGTTAACCATATTAGGTTCGCTAAAATCAATAACCTCTTACTCCCTCCCATTATTGACTATACTGTTCAAGAGCTGGAGGTAGAGGATATTGTTTTTAAGGAATCTACTTCCTTGTGGTCAATTAGTTTGGACTGGACTTCAAAAAAACCCATTAATAATTCTATGATACCTTCTACCACTTCTCTTGGTTCTCCTCCTCCCTCACCTGTTAACTCACTTAGGAAATGGGATTTCCCTCTCTTTTCTAATAAGGTTAATGAGCTCTATGATGCCAACAACAAACAAGAAGCTATAATTTATTGCCTTCTAGGGAAACTAAATGTGGAAAAAAAGAAAATTAATAGGTTAGTGGCCCTCACAAAGGTTGATTCAAGAGCTTCCAGTTTGGCAATGGACGATAAGGCTCAAATGATTTGGGTGGCAACAAATGACTTAGTGCAAGAGATTGAGAAGTGGGACGGGATTTAATAGAAACTAAAGGGTTTCTATGAAAATATAGACCAGAATGAGTATAAAAAGGGGATGATGAAGGCTATTGAGGTTTTGTAGGACAACAAGGAATCCCTAAAAAGGAAAATGGAGGTGTAGTATCATAAAATTGTGCCTCCTACAATTTTAATCATATTCGAGGTCCTCACCTTGGTGATGACATCATCCTTCCTAGCTGCCTTCCTAGCTAAGACCCCTTTCTACACCTCCAACCTATTGGTGATTTGGAGGAATTGATTATGTGTTTCATTGATGTTTGTCATTGGTGGCAACATTGGCTACATTAGCTGCTTTGGCTATTTACCGGTATCCTTCTGGTCCCAGTAGGTTGTTTAGTTTCTGGCTGGATTAGGTCAAGTTGATCTGGTATACTTTGATATGCTTTGGCCTGAGGAATTTTTTTGGATTGGTCATTCATGTGTTCTTGATGTGTATCACATTTAGTCAGTATTGATTTGTTGATCTTTAAGCTATCACTTGTTCTAGTCAGCCTTTTGGTTATCGGTGAGAGTTTCAACAGGATAGCTTTGTTGAAGATCTTTGATATTATGCATAAGTGGTTTTGGTGTGGTTTCTAGTAGAGATTAAGGATGCTGATAGTGATCATGTTTGAGACTCGGTTGATTAGGATCATTTCTTTAGCATATGTGGACCTAAATTGGGTCCCGATTTATCTAGGTTATGGACCATTTTTTGTAACTTGTTGGAGAATGTTCCTGATGCATTACCAACAATATTTAAGGATTGGTTTACATTTTTCGGCCTAAGCCAACTTGGTTGATCATTTTATTATGGGTTTAAGTTATGAATTTATTATATTATCTTTTAGGTGGCTGACCTAATTGCTTAGTTCCTAGTTTGGTATAAATATGATGTAGGATCTCATTATAGATCATGTGTGATGATGAAAAGGATGTATTCGAGTGAATAATATAATAATCATTCATGCAGAGGATTTGGTCGATCATAGGTGATTGATTTGGATTTCTAGAAGAGGTATTAGGCCTCCAGTATTGAGCTTAACCAGAACTATACTTAGGCATGGGAGATGCTATACTTGCAGTTCAATCTTCATTCTAGATTGTTGTCTGATGTTTTATGTAGTCAGTGAGACTCCTTTTGTGATGAGTAGTGTGCTCTAGGCTATTAGCCTTCTTGGATGTCCAGGCCCCTTATTGTAATATTTATTCATCTAATCAGTGGATAGATATTGTGGATATCCAATCCCATCATGGTTTTTTCTCTTTGAGTTTTTCCATGTATAAATCTATGGTGTTGTGGTGTTCATCTTTGTGATTACATTGTTGCTTATGGTTATATGCTTTTATGTTTACCGGTTGATAGGTTGTTGTATTTATAAGGTTAAATTTATATATTCTTGTAGAACATTGATTCACCGCCCCCTCTCATTGTTCTTGGTTTCTAACAATTTGCATTAGAGCCTAGTGCCTCGGAGGAAGTTTAACAACTTGAGAAAGATCTTGTATCTAGAATCTATGAAGGTCTGTTTAAGGAAGGAACTTCAAGTAGCTCTTGAAGACTATGATGTTGAAAGAAATGCAAGCCCTAACTATGAGGATGTCAAAGGACATTATAGATCGAAAGAAGAAGGAAAAAAATCTTGCTATATCTCTAAAAGACAGATCTAAGGAATGCATTAGGTTGTTTCATGAGAATAATGTGTTGAGAACTGAATTAGCGTAGTCACAAAATAATCAGAAAGAATTGAAAAGAATGATAACAATCCTAAGAGGTGATTTGCCTATTGCAAATGAATACAAAGATAAGTTCAAGGTTAGTTCTGCTAAGCTTGATGAATTACTAAAGGATCAGAGGGATGTTGGAGACACTAGAGGTCTTGGATTTGAGCATGGATAGCACTCCAGTACTATATGAAGATCAGAAGGTAAACCGGAATTAGAGGTCACTGGTAAGGAAGCTTAATGCATATAAATTTAATGGTAGATGTTTTATTTGCAATATATTTGGTCATATGGCTAGGCATTGTAAAAATAGAGCAAATCAGAATAATAATGCAGTTCTTGGTTAGTGTTCAAATTGTAAGAAGTATGGTAATAGTATAGAAGATTGTAGAATAAATGTAAAATTTCATGCATGTGGAAGGTTTGGACATATGGTTAATCAATTCAGGTCATGGAATGGTCAAGGTTACAATAAGGCAATTCAAAAGAACAATGTCACTTGTTATGAATGTAACAAAGTGGGACATATTGCTAATTTTTGTAGAAGCAAGGACCCACCGGTAGGAAGTGATAAATCTATGTAGAAGGGAAAGAAGAAGGTTGATGACACTCGAAAGGAGCGTGAGAAGAAGTGGGTTATGAAGTCTGAGGCTCAACCAATAGAATCAATTGCCCCAGATGTTCATTTAGCTGAAGGATATATCCCAGTTACTCAACTGGTATAGCAGATTGGTCCTGCACTGGCAGGAAACACATTCGGTAACTAAGGCATTCGCCTTAGCGGGAGAAACATTGATGAAAAAACTTGCATTGCCCCTGGTAGTGGTCTGAAAGCCTATTTTAGATCTTTGGAAGTCAGTTTGGAGGTTAACCGACAAATATTTGTTGGATCTTGGATCTTTGATCTTGGATCTAGTTTGGTTCACCGGTAAGTCACTTTATGAGTTATGGTTTGGTCATACATCTGCAGTTAAGTATTTCATAATCTTTGGTAGTAAATGTTATTTCAGGAGAGATGATTTCATTGGCAAATTTGATCCTAAATATGATGGAGGAATATTGCTTGGTTATTCTAATGAAAGCAAAGTATATAGATGTTATAACAAAAGATTGCAAATAATTGTGGAGAGAATTGTAATGTCAAGGTGGATGAGCTGAATAGATGTCAAATCAAAATTTATAAGCAAGAACCGGCAGTGGAAATACTATTAACTAAACCAGTAACACCTTTACGAAAATAGAATGTTGAACCAGTTACTCTGGTAGTATTAGGAAATTCAACAATAACTGAAGATCAAGAAGAGAAACATAAAGTCAGGAGATTTCTAGGTATGAAAGGCTTAGTCATTCAGAAGATCAGATAATTGGACAAGAAGAAGGTTGGCAGCTGATGAGGTATGCTTAATTTCTTCAATTGTGCCGACATCAACCTACCCATAATAAGACTAGGATTTTGACATGGAAAATCCAGTTCTGGGAAAAACCACGGTGGGAACCTACCCATAATAAAATAAGACTCTGTAGTAGTATATGAAAATATTACAATGGGAAATGCACATGCATTCAAGCACACTACCTAGAGCTCACTGGTCAAAATACAATGACCAAGAAGGATCCAACCTTTAGGGAACATTCACTACCTTACAATAATATTTGGACTATAATCCAATTTAGATGAACTGAGAGAATAACATCTCCTAATTCTTTATGATAGTTCTGGTTAAGCTCATTTGTTTGTCCTGCAACAATTTGTGCTCAATACACTAGACTGAAAGATGAATTCACACATTTGCACATACTCCACTCTCTGATAATGCATAAACAACCACCACATCTGAATCACATGAATATAACACCTATTTATACAACCCATCAACCTTGACTACAAGGTCAACTCAAACCCTGAACACCTAAGTACAAAATTACATCACACGATATGCGAAAAAACCACCAAACCAATATAATACCATAGATGACATAACATGGACCTAAATCAAATCGTCGAACACACAACACCACCAAAAATTCCACCAAGATCAACCACAACATGCTACGCCACCAAAAATACCATATAACACGAAGAATATAGTGAAACCCATAAAATATTCAAGAACACACACAATGATCAATGTGGATCAACAAAACAAATAGGACATGATCAATAAACATTAAAAAAGCATGTTAGAACCATCTGCAATAGTTGTACCACCACCACTTAGTCAAATCTTCATCAATCAATAGGCTAACACTCAATAAGAGAAGCAATTTGGATTATAAAGATAACTTGCAGAGCACCAAATCATGAACCATCTGAAATGAAGATACACATGAACATCCCAAATAGTCTCCCAAGTCCACAACTTAAGATATGATTGTACCGGAGCACAATGGATTAAATACCAGATTCTGCCAACCACTAAACAGAAAGCCCAAACCTCAATATGAATCAAATGATATTACCAAGTAAACTTCTAGATCACTGAAACCAATAAGAATGAAGTATCTCCAATAGATTCAGCATCCCAGATAGATAAACTAACTAGATCAACACTCTGAAATCATCGGACCACCAAAATACAGGAATATGTTGACATCAATGACAACAACATATCCTAGTAGGAGCAATATCCAACAATATTATAGATGAAAAATTAAAAATATTTTTCTTGATTAAAATTAAAAAGATTCTAAAGGAGCCTAAAATCCTTTACATTAAAATATTGTAATGAAAGAAGGCATCACCAAAACACCAACTAGACAACAACATAGAAAAATAAAAAAAACTTCTAAAATGTTATAAAAACATTTCAATGTTTATATGAGAAAAATATTTACTTGAAAAAATTAAATATTTAAATAAATAAATATAAGATCACAAAAATTATAGGTTATAGTCTAATAATTACTCTTTTTATCTCTATAGTTCAACAACTCCTCTTGATTTCATATAAGTATCATAGAGCATTAAATTCCATAGTTCGTAAACCAACAAATTCAATTCCATAATTGACAGACCAACACAGTCAAGGCCTAGGCCACTTGGCTTCAAGGCCATTATTTGTCTACTAAAGATAATTGAGTTGATTTGTAAAAAAATAATATTTCATGATTATAAAGAGAATATCATGTCTTCTAATCCAAATAGATCCCAATCATCTTGGAAAAATATTATCTCATCATTATAAATAGAGATGGAATTCCTCCTTCACCGCAATAAGAATGAAAGATTTAAGAAAATAACACCTAACACAATTTGAGCTGTAGAATGGAGCATCTTTAACCACCAAATGAATAGAGAGTGTGCCCTACCAATGAAGTCACTTTACTATCCTTGAAAGGGGAAAACCAAAGGAAAGGTTGTCATTGGGAGAAAAGCCCAAAGAGGTAGGGCCAGGGCTAAAGTGCCACAAATCATGCACAAACCACAATGCCAAATGACTAACCATTAATAGGAAAGGGCAAGGGGGCCAATATAGGACAAGGGCCAAAAAGGGGAGACCTAGAAGGCTTGACCCCAACCAATAGGTACCACCACCAAAGCCCCAAATAGAGAGAGGTTAAAACTAGTGAGCACTATACTATACTCACCACCTCCATCCTCATCAAAATCCTTTGCATCATTTGAAAATACACTAGATCCTCTTCCACCCATGTTCCTACTTCTACTCCTCATTTCAAAATTATATGATGACTTAACGTTAATAACGAGACCCTAAAATTTGCAAAAATGAGGATTACATAATTTTTTAAACAATCTAGGCACCAAAATTAGATAGCACGTATACAACTACAAAGAGAATGAAATTCTACCCAATCAAAAAACATTTCTTGAAAAAAGGAACACAAATAATCAAGATATTATTGTTTGAAAAATGTGTGCATAATTATGATACATGTATCTCTGCAACACCTCCAAACATGAAATGCTTGTAGATTTTCCCTCTGCTGTCTAATTTGGATGAAAGAAAAGATACCTTATCAAGTATTCTAAATCCCACAGTGACCTTATAATAGACTCAACAAGATTTTATTTTTACTTGCAATACAAATCCCTAAAAATAAAACCTCAAATTGTACAAAAAAATCTCTTGAAAAGACTAAACAACGACACTTGCTCTAATGCCAAGTAAGATTTGGGCGATAAAGGTAGCCATCCATGAACAAGGAACCTAATGACAGATAGACTGACAAACCTTAGTGCTTTCTCCAATGAGCTTTAAATTTAGATGATAGAGCACAAGTTACTAGACAATATTCGTGCCAAGATTTTTGAGGACAATAGTCCCAATGAGACCTAAAGATTTAAAATTTTCTTTTCCTTTATTATCTTGTTCACATTATACTTCAATTATTTATTGATGTGGAGTTGCTTTGTTAAATCTAGTGAAAGATATGCTTCTTTCAAATCTACCTATTATTGTTGTTATCCCAATGCTAGTTTTCGTATCCTTTTTGTAGTCCCTATTTTTGGCTTCTCTTAGGAAACCATGTTTGGTGGTCTTATTCACTTTGAGCCAGACAAATGTGAAAATTTGAAATAAAATGAAGCTCTTCAGAAGAAAATAGTTGAAGACAATCAGGTGACATACATTGAGGGAATAAAGGGCTTCAACCCTTCTTTTTTTGAGGAATTTGTCCAAACATTGAATGAGGGTGAGATTAAAGTGGGATATGTGGAGTTAATAGTGTCTATGGAGACTATTTTAACTACTATTGCTCTTGTGTTGGAAGACATGACCTTCCCAAGGAAACCCAAGGGTATTTAAAAGAGAATTTAATGAGGTTCCTAATGTCGAGAGAGAAAGTTGCTCACCTAAAAAGGAGATTCAAAATGTTTATTGTGCCTCCTTCACTTTTAACCACATTCGAGGTCCTCACCTTGGCAACGACATCCTCCTTCCTAGCTGAGACCCCTTTCTGCACCTTGAACCTATTGGCAATTTGGAGGAATTGATTATGTGTTGCATTGATGTTTGTCATTGGTGGCAATACTGGCTACATTAGTTGCTTTGGCTATTTACTAGTATCCTTTTGGTCCTGGTAGGTTGTTTGGTTTCTGGTTGGATTAGATCATGTTGATCCGGTATACTCCAGTATGCTTTGGTCTGAGGAATTTTTTTGGATTGGTCATTCATGTGTTCCTGATGTGTATCACATTCAGTCGGTATTGATTTGTTGATCTTGAAGCTATCACTTGTTCTGGTGAGCCTTTTGGTTATTGGTGAGCATTTCACCAGCAAAGCTTTGTTGAAGATCTTTGATATTATGCATAAGTGGTGTTGGTACGGTTTATAGTAGAGATTGAGGATGGTGATGGTGATCGTGTTTGAGACTTGGTTGATTAGGATCATTGCTTTAGCGTATGTCGACCTAAACTGGGTCCTAATTTATCTATGTTATGGACCAATTTCTGTAACATGTTGGAGAATGTTCCCAATGCATTACCAATGATACTTAGGGATTGGTTTACATTGTTTTCGGCCTAAGCCAACTTGATTGATCATTTGATTATGGGTTTAAGTTATGAATTTATTGTATTATCTTTTAGGTGGTGACCTAATTGTTTAGTTCTCGGTTTGGTATAAATATGATATAGGGTCTCATTGTAGATCATGTGTGAGGATGAAAAGGATGGATGCGAGTGAATAATGTAATAATCATTCATGCTGTAGATTTGGTCGATCATAGGTGATTGAGGTGGATTTGTGGAAGCAGTATTAGGTCTCCAGTATTGAGCTTAACTAGAACTATACTCAGGCATGGGAGATGCTATACTTGTAGTTCAATCTTCATTCTGAATTGTTGTCTGATTTTTTATGTAGTCGGTGAGACTCCTTTTGTAATGAGCAGTGTGCTCTAGGCTATTAGCCTTCTTGCATGTTCAGGCCCCTTATTGTAATATTTATTCATCTGATCAGTGGATAGATATTTTGGATATCCAATCCCATCGTGGTTTATCCTCTTTGAGGTTTTCCATGTATAAATCTATGGTGTTATGATGTTCATCTTTGTGATTACATTGTTTCTTATTGTTATATGCTTTTATGTTTATCGGTTGATAAGTTGTTGTATTTATAAGGTTAAATTTCTCGATTCTTGTAGAACATTGATTCACCCCCCCCTCTCAATGTTCTTAGTTTCTAACAATTGGTATCAGAGCCTAGTGCCTCGGAGGAATTTTAACAACTTGAGAAAGATCGTGTATATAGAATCTATGAAGATTGGTTTAAGGAAAGAACTTCAAGTAGCTCTTGAAGACCATGGTGTTGAAATATTGAGGAACATGAAGATGCAAGATAAGTTGAGATCTATGAAGGAATTCATTTTTACCCTGCAAGAGAGGTTGTCAACTGCCCAAGCTAAAAAGATGGAATTTTTACCAAATCAGGATAATGAAGAGAAGGGTGCCCTTAAGGAACAATGTCAGAAGATGAGTAAGGATAACATGGTCATGAGAAATGAAATGCAGGCCCTAACTATGAGGATGTCAAAGGAGAGTGAAGACCGAAAGAAGAAGGAATAAAATCTTACTATATCTCTGAAAGACAGATTTGAGGAATGCTTTAGGTTATTTCATGAGAATGATTTGTTGAGAACTGAATTAGTGCAGTCACACAACAATGAGCAAGAATTGAAAAGAATGATAAAAATCCTAAGTGGTGATCTGGATAATGAAAATGAATACAAAGATAAGTTAAAGGTTAGGTCTGCTAAGCTTGATGAATTATTGAAGGATCAAAGGAACACTGGAGACACTAGAGGTATTGGATTTGAGCATCGATAGATCTCTGGTACTACAAATGAAGATCAAAAGGTAAACCAGAATTAGAGGTCACGGGTAAAGAAGCTTAATGCATATAAATTTAATGGTAGATGTTTTGTTTGCAATATATTTGGTCATATGGCTAGGAGTTGTAAAAATAGAGCAAATCAGAATAATAATGTAGTTCCCGGTCAGTGTTCAAATTGTAAGAAGTATAGTCACAAGATTAAAGATTATAGAATAAATATAAAATTTCATGCATGTGAAAGGTTTGGACATATGGCTAATCAATGAAGGTCAAGGAATGGTCAAGGAATGGTCAAGGTTACAATAAGGCAATTCAGAAAAACAATGTCACTTGTTATGCATGCAACAAAGTGGGACATATTGCTAAATTTTGTAGAAGCAAGGACCCACCGGTAGGAAGTGATAAATCTATTGAGAAGGGAAAGTAGAAGGTTGATCACACTCAAAAGGAGCATGAGAAGAAGTGAGTTATGAAGTCTAAGGCTCAACCGGTAGAATCAATTGCTCCAGATATTCATTTGGCTGAAGGATATATCCCGGTTACTCAACCTGTTAGGCCCGATATGGAAAGCTAATGTACTGAGAGGGGACGGGTGAATCAGTCCTTCAAATCCTTTTCTCAACAATATCTTTACTATTATGCATAAACCAAAAACTACTATAACATAACATAAAGCTAAAACAAATGAGTAACAATCATACATGATTCACTCCATAACACATATATTTTGGTTATGCAGAAAATCTTGGTTAGAGAGAAAAACTGTGGTAGGGATGGCACCCACAACTTCACTACTGCAATAATAAAGAGTGCTCGGTTAGAGCTACATATTTAGCTATTTTTGATAGCTTACCTTGTTACGAGTAACAAGATCTGTTAGATCTACCTTGCTAAAGGATTTTACAACACTATATATATGTTGCACCTGGTTAGAGGATTTACAATTTATAGACTTGATTAGAGTCTTTTACCCTGTTAAAGGTTTCTCTTGCAACTTCAAAATATTACAATAAGACTTTACAAATATCTGCAACTTTACATCTGAAATGCTGTAGTAGATTCTATGTGCTCAAAATAAGATTACCTTGCCTATAGCATACCTCAGTAACTCATAAAGTAACTCGGTAAACCCTTCTATTTACTCTGTTCCTCAACTGTTCTCTGATAACCTTCTCAGTGACCTCTGTGTCTCTGTAACAGTCATAATACTCTATGATTTCTCATGTATCACATAAGTCTTGCTTCATACACATATGCACGCACATTTCTCACATTCACATATGTTTCTAACCCTAAATTCATGTTGTATAAATAGACTTCTTATGTCGGTGATCGGATT
The DNA here is from genome assembly GCF_030272615.1 of Cryptomeria japonica. NCBI lineage: Eukaryota > Viridiplantae > Streptophyta > Pinopsida > Cupressales > Cupressaceae > Cryptomeria > Cryptomeria japonica. The sequence goes on along the minus strand of NC_081407.1, from coordinate 217,274,443 downwards.
CATTGCTTCAATCTTACAAACATGATTTCTCAAATAAATAACTATGCAAAATATTTCATTGGTTAGATGACCTCAAAATTATACAAAATCTATATGTGCAATTTCCAATGTGATAACGGTTCTGTGTGCCTGAATCTTGTAACACGTTTTCATATGTGTGTCCAGGTTCAATGAATCTAGTAACACGTTTCACTCGATTTATATCAACTCGGTGTATTATCTTTACTGCTCGGTAGACAGCTCGGTGTATACTGGGCTTTGTGACTGTTTTCCTTCTATAACCAACTAGGCTATTCATACCGACTAAATATTTCGTTAGTGGTAACTGACTAGAGTATATAGAATGACTTTGTATATAAACCTAATGGCAATTTGATAAGTAGTAACAATCTCCCCTTTTGACATTAGTTGAGATGTTTGACAAAAACTACTTACAAAGTCATAACTCAAAAATCTGTATACTTTACAAAATTTGACTAAACATGCAGTATATACATTAGTCATTGAAATAGTATAATCAAATATACTCCCCTTATCAATATGTTGTACAAAACTCTATTCTTTCCTTATCATTGTTCTTTCCTCTATTCATTGCTCGGTTCACTGCTCTTGGATACTCTGCATATTCTACTCATTCTCTGCTCGGTATACTCCCCCTATATATTACACTCTGGTTGTTTGATACTTTGAATACTATACACTCCCCCTATGTACTTTGATGCTATATATACTCTTGATGATATACTCTGATATACTCCCCCTTTTTGACAAACATCAAAATTTAGTTACCATTGGGAGGTGGCAACTGATCAAAAATGGATTTGTACTTTGTCTTGGCTTCGGTGAGAGCGATAGAGATTGCATCCTTTACACTATCCATTAAAGAATTTTCTGCATTAATATCAGCCAATAATGAAATTAAGCCATCTAAAGTGCTTCCCTCTTGTGTAGTAGAGAGATAAGTGGCTCGGTTTAACTGTTCTTGAATGGATGAAAGATGAGGAAGGAATAATGTTTGAAGTGTCATTATGTCCATCTTGATCTTGTGTTCTTCATTCCTTAGTTCCAATTCTTGAGCCATGAGCTATTGTAGCTTAGTATAAAAATTATGAACTGAATTGGGCTTGGGGGTCAACTTATTTGAGAGATCGGTGATCTCTTTCTCAATTGCTTCTGTTTTATTCTTAATGTCTTTAAGAAATAAAGAAAATGTGCAGAGTTTCTGAAATAATGAAAGAATGTGCTTGAGTTGAGGGGATAACTTAGCAATAAATTTGACAAGTTTACCTTGCCAACAGCAATGGATTTCTATACTTCCTCTATCATTTTAGCAGTTAGCTCCTTGTCTTTTAGTTTGCTCAAGTATTCGGATGCATCTACTACAGATGTCTCAATCTGATTTAGGATTTCATCCAATTGAATATGGATGGCTGCATCAGTTGATACTATAGCTAAAGGTAGCATATTTGATAGTAAGGTCTATACCTTCTGAAGTACTTTATTCTTCTTTTGTATGGCCAGTTGCTTCTCCTGTTTAGCCTTTGCTTTGCACAGTTCACAGAATTCAGTGAGTGCTTGCCCTTTCAATTCGGAGATGTCTACATTGGGCAACACTATCAGTTTTGATAAATCAATTTTGAAACTATGCTTTTTCAACTTCTTTTCTTTACCTTTCACCGGGTGAACCACTACAATAGCTTGAGAGGCTTGAGAACCCTTGGTAGGTTGCTCGGTAGAGACAACACTTTTGTCAGTTTCTTTAGCCTTGGTAGTGTCCTTCGGTGTCTCAGCTGTAACATTTTCCGTGCTAGAAGGTGCTTGAGAGGTTTGTTCTTGTGAAGTACCTTCTACTGTAGACTTTTGACCTTCAGTGCCTTCACTTGTAGCCTAAGGAGCTTCGGTTGTAGTAGGTTGATTGATCAGTGGGTAAGGCTGAACTTGTTCCAAAATAGATTCACTGGAGACAATTTTTGCATAAGCATTGCCTTCTATCATTTCTTGTTCAAGTGCCTCTACATCCATGATATCTTCATCTATTTGAATGGTGTCAGCAGGGTCTTGCTCGGTGACACCAGGCTCTTGGTCGGTGACATCGACTATTTCCACTATAGATTGTTCACCCCAGCATTCTTTCTTTGAAAGATGGTCTTCCATTGCTCTTTTGTTTCCTTCTCCACTTCTATATACAGGCCATTCATCAATTTCAAGGCCTTTTGTTTTACTATAAATTGAGTTTGGTTGTTTGTCAGATGTTCTTTTATTTCATCAACCGACATATCAGGAAAGAGATGCACCAAACTTCTTTCTCTGATTTGTTTCTCCAAGTCTAGGGCATATTATCATATGGTTTCAATATGTGCATATAATTCCTTAGGAATAGAATTACATACTTCTAATGTGACCACTCAGAATTTGAGAAGTGTGCAAATGACAGCTTCTTCAATTTTCCTCTTTTCATCAGCAGATCTGGATTCATATTTGACAAATCTGAATCCACCAAATCCACCATATTCCTTTAGATTATTAAAAAAAAATTCTACACTATGTACATCTACCCTCTTGCTTTTCACAATCTGAAATTTATTTGCATCTTCAAATTCGGTATCACTTGACTCTTTTGGCAAAATGAGTCTGAGTAGATTTCTTGTAAGTTCTAGTCCCTTTAGGAACGACAAAAATCTTTTGTTTCTTACTCGGTGATGCAGTAGATGCCCTTGTGTTAGGTCTCTTTGTTGGAGGGGTCCGTAGGGCCATTGAAGTGTCCTGTTTCTTTCTCTTCAACACTTTTCCCTTAGGCAATTCGGTGCTAAGTGTTATGGCTGCTTCTTGGGCTTTTGTCTCCTCTTTGGTGATCGCTAGAACTCCTTTGACAGGTGTGGAGGAAGACTCTTCTCCAAATTTCTTAGTTAATACCTTAATCATCTTTGTAGCTTTTCTTGTAGCCTTAGGTACTACAATGCTCATTTTTACTTTTTCCTTCACCTCTTCATAGGTTCCATACCTCATCTCGGTAATATGCCTTGGCAATGATAGATAGGCATCAATTTGCTGTTGTGTGATATCAAAATCAATCTCGTAACCCATAGGTGACAAAGATTGAGTCCTCGGTTCCACAGCATTCACATAACAGTAATCAGTGTCGACCTCAAAACATATTTCATCTTTGTATTTTTCTACCAGCTGTGGTGGAATCCGGTACCTGTTATGCATTTTCTCTTGGAACTTGCTGAAGTAATCATCCATTATATCATTAAAGTTATCACCTAACTTCTTGATGAAGTCATTGATCTAATGGGTGATTGGTTGGTGTAGTTCCCAAACAACTTTACCAACTATTGGAAAAAACTTCTCAAAGTAGAAAAACATACATACAAGTAGTGATCCAAATTTAAGAGTATTTGTCGTGTTGTTCTTCTTCGGCTTCCTGATTGTGTTCAGATTTTCAAACAAGTTCTTCAGCAATACTTCACACAAGTCAATTTTCATGCCTTTCTTAACAATTTTTTATGCTAAGTCCACTGCTACACATGGTACACTATTTTCCCTTGCCGATTGGAAGAAATAGTAACCAATTACTCTAATGGAAAATTTGAGTTCAGGATCAGTGACATTATTCAACTTCAGACCTGTGCAATCTAATTCAACTCCAGTCAAACTGATCAATTCCTTCTGTGATATCATTTTCTGTGCTCAGGCATGATCATAGATTGGATAACCGGTGATCAAATGAATGATTTCTTTAGTGATCTTAAACAGTTTCTCTTGTAGCCACATGAAATCATCATGCACTCAGCTTAGTACAAACTTGACCCACTGGGGTTTGAACACACGGGGATAGGTTAGGGCTTCAGTCAATCCCTTGATTTTGATATGCTCATACTTGCTATCCATTTTACCATCTGTGCACAATTCATCATATGCATCTTTGATCTCAACATGACATTGTGTGAAGAATCTCACATCCTCGACTAACAAGACTCGATCCGAGATGAGTGAAAAAGAAGTTTTGTCATCTGATTCAGATGCAATTTTGGGAGTCAAAGAGTATTTTAGTGAGGGCTTTTCTACATTTGTGACAACAATGGGGTCTTGGATCTTAGATGCCATTTTGATTTCAGAAAAAAATTGATACATTAACCTTAGCATTTGAGAACTTAACAAATGACACACACTTCACACTCAACAGATAATAACAACTTAATGAGTTCGGTAAACCAGTTTAGCAATGTGATGAGATTCGATGTAAATACCTTAGATTTTGCTTTAAAGATGGTTTGATCACCTTGATTCACTCTACTCTGCTTCTCAAAAACTTAGTGAATGAAAATGACTGCGAAAAACCTTTTAAGTACTCAAAAATACTTTATGGGGCTCCGTGCAAGTTAGGTCGAAGACATTAAATGCACTCGATTCACTTAACTTTCTTTCCCTTTTTTTTTTGCACTTTAATTAAGTAACCAGATTTCCTTCATATACCGACTTGACAGGCTTTTTGAATTCACCGACTTAACAGTTTTCCTGTAAAGTGCTCCAAAAGACTTTGATAGAATTTCAAACTTACTACTACATCTTACTATGCAGATTTTGAATTCAGTACATACTAAAACAGGAACTGTTTAAGATTTAACCTTGTGAGAATGCAGTCCGTTCATACCTTTATAGATTAATTTGGAGTGGGAGCACCTAACTCAGTAGGTAAGGTGCTTTTTTTATTTGACACAATTTCCTTCTTTCTCCAAATCATCTTTAATTTCTCTTTTATTTCCTCAATGTCTTCTCTAGGTTTATCTCTGCAATCTCTAGCCAAGTGTCCAACTTTGTGACAATGAAAACATGCCATACCAGGATTTCTCCATGATCTTCGGTTATTCATTCCAAACCTTATAAAGCAGTTGGCACTTATATGTCCATATCTTCCACAACATTCACACCATATCCTTTTATTGTAATCCCATGGTACTACAGAATATTGTCGGTAAGGATCTGTGTGAGTTCGGTAACCTCTAGTATTTGCTCGGTGTGCAGACCACATGTGGTTCTTATGCTTAAACCAACACTTCTCGGTACTATGTCCATATCTGTTGTAGTTTTTACAAAACCCTTTGAATTTTGCCTTCTAATAATTGTTAACAGACTTTGTCCTACATTGATTAGATGTGCGACCATATTTATTGCAATTGTAACAATAACCATTGGTCTTACTGGTATTCGGTTGCTTACCTTTTTTGATTTGACACATGTTGGCACTATGACCTTGATTTCCACAGTAGTAGCAAATAGGCTTCTTCCTTTTGATGTTATTCCTTTTTCTAGCTTGTTTTGATGATTATTCTCTCTCGGTAGTGCAAATTCCCTTCTCGGTAGAGTCTTTTCCTTTGTAACCGAGTCCTCCTTCTTTGTAGGGTCATCTTGTGTTCAGTTGCTCATCCAACATCTTTGACGCTTCATAACTCTTCTTCAGTGTTTCCTTGGATTTCTTCTCTGTTTCAAGTTCATTGCTCAACCTTGATACTTCAAGTTTCAATGCTTGATTCTCATCATCTTTCACATTTGCTTTATGATATGTATAACCTAGTTGATCTGTCAGATTTTGTTGAATACCAGTTAGCCTTATGATTTCATCATTCTTATCGGATACTAAGACTTCAAGTCATTGTTTCTCTCTTTGTAGATCTCTTGCTTTATCCTCGGCTATCCTTAATGCATCTAGATTTTCAGTCATCTGTGTACTAAAATGTTCATGTTCTCTTTTCATTGCTTTTAGTTGATCAGCCAATGCTTTGTTCTTTTCTTTCAACATTCCAATCATTTCTTCAGTTTCTTCAGATATACTGTTCTCAAATGATGTCTTGATTTGTTCCACTAACTCTTGAGAATCCTGTAACTCATCAGATAATCTTCTCCTTACTTTCAGAGATTTTTGCATTTGCCTTTGCATCTCTGCAATCACTTGATTTGCATTATCCAGCTCTTCTTCTAGATACACAATCCTCTGAGATTGTTTATAGCCTTCCATTGATAAGATCTTTCTCTTTAGGTAGTTAAACCCTTTTCCAAGATTCAAGCTCTGATACCAATTGTTAGGCCCAATATGGAAAGCTAATGTACTGAGAGGGGAGGGGTGAAATAGTACTTCAAATCCTTTTCTCAACAATATCTTTACTATTATGCATAAACCAAAAACTACTGTAACATAACATAAAGCTAAAACAAATGAGTAACAATCATACATGATTCACTCCATAACACATATATTTTGGTTACGTAGAAACTCTTGGTTAGAGAGAAAAACTACGGTGGGGATGGAACCCACAACTTCACTACTGCAATAATAAAGAGTGCTCGGTTAGAGCTACATATTTAGCTATTTCTGATAGCTTACCCTATTAGGAGTAACAAGATCTGTTAGATATACCTTGCTAAAGGATTTTACAACATTATATATATGTTGCACCTGGTTAGAGGATTTATAATTTATAGACTTGATTAGAGTCTTTTACCTTGTTAAAGGTTTCTCTTACAACTTCAAAATATTACAATATGACTTTACAAATATCTGCAACTTTACATCTGAAATGCTGTAGCAGATTCTATGTGCTCAAAATAAGATTACCTTGCCTATAGCATACCTCGGTAACTCATAAAGTAACTTGGTAAACCCTTCTATTTACTTTGTTCCTCGACTGTTCTCTAATAACCTTCTTGATGACCTTTGTGTCTCTGTAACAGTCATAATACTCTATGATTTCTCATGTATCACATAAGTCTTGCTTCATACACATATGCACGCACATTTCTCACATTCACATATGTTTCTAACCCTAAATTCATGCTGTATAAATAGACTTGTTATGTCGGTGATCAGATTCATTGCTTCGATCTTACAAACAGGATTTCTTGAATAAATAACCATGCAAAATATTTCATTGGTTAGATGACCTCAAAATTATACAAAATTTGTATGTGCAATTTCCAATCTGATAACGGTTCTGTGTGCCTCGATCTTGTAACACGTTTTCATATGTGTGTCCAGGTTCAATGAATCTGGTAACATGTTTCACTCGGTGTATATCAACTCGGTGTATTATCTTTACTATTCGGTAGACATGAAATAACACTCGGTAGACAGCTCGGTGTATACTGGGCTTTGTGACTATTTTCCTTCTATAACCGATTAAATATTTCGGTAGTGGTAACTGACTAGAGTATATAGAATGACTTTGTATATAAAACTAATGGCAATTTGATAAGTAGTAACACAACCGATATAGAAAATTATTCCTACACTGGCAGGAAACACATCCGGTAACTAAGGCATTCACCTTAGGGGGAGGGAAATTGATGACAGATCTTGCATTGCCCTAGTAGTGGTCTAAAAGCCTATTTTAGATCTTTGAAAGTCAGTTTCGAGGTTAACCGACAAAGATTTGTTAGATCTTGGATCTAGTTTGGTTCACCGGTAAGTCACTTTATGAGTTATGGTTTGGTCATACATCTATAGTTAAGTATTTCAGAGTCTTTGGTAGTAAATGTTATATCAGGAGACATGATTTCATTGGAAAATTTGATCCTAAATATGATGGAGGAGTATTGCTTGGTTATTCTAATGAAAGACAAGTATATAGATGTTATAACAAAAGATTGCAAAAAATTGTGGAGAGAACTGTAACATCAAGGTGGATGAGCTGAATAGATGTCAAATCAGAATTTATGAGCAAGAACCGGCAGTGGAAATGCTATTAACTAAACTGGCAACACCTTTACCGGAATAGAATGTTGAACTAGTTACTCTCGTAGTATCAGGAAATTCAATAGTAACTGAAGATCAGGAAGAGGAACATAGAGTCAGAAGATTTCTAGGTATGAAAGGCTGAATCATTCAAAATATCAGATAATTGGACAAGAAGACGGTTGGCAGCTAATGAGGTATACTTAATTTCTTTAATTGTGCCGACATCAATTATTGCTATGGATATTTTCAGAAAGAAGGAATTGATTATGTTGAATCCTTGCTTCGGTAGCTAGGATTTTCAGATGTTTTCAAGGATTATCTATTATGGTTTTTGTTTTATGTTGACTTTACACTTTGAGCATGTTCAGATGTGGATTGGGCTAGAGATACAAGTAACCCGATAGGCTCATCTGGTGAAGCTTTCTTCCTTGGAAAGAATCTTGTTTCATGGGTTAGCAGACACAATGATGTACATTTTTATCTATTGTTGAAGATGTGTATGCTGTTGCTACTAATAACTGTACACACGTTCTATGGTTGAAACATATGTTAAGGGATTTATCGCTGGATTGTAATGTACCGGTAGTTATTTATTGTAATAAATTTACTACTATTGTCATCCGTTATTTCTATCAAGTATAATTTTTTGATGGAGTTGGTGGAAGCAAATGAAGTGAGATTTGTTTAAGGAATCATTTGAGCATTTGAGAGACAGGTTGAGGTTTTCTGCCCTTTCGGTAGAGACCCAAGTGATGTTGTTTGGCATCTATTTGGTATGCATTATTAGAGCTATTATTCATTCTGGATTGATGTGGTGATGCTACTACTCTAGGGGAGTAGTTAGTCTTGTGATTCAGTGGTTTATGTTTTTGCTCTGATATTTATGTCAGATTTCTGACATTGATGTCAAAGGGGGAGAGATATTAATGTGAAAAACATAAGGAGTTATATACATTAGAGGAAAAGATACTTATGTGTAATACAAAGCTTAACAAATATATCAGTCTAAGTGGGAGATTATTGGCACAAAGAGGATGAATACAATTTTAGATTGGTTGTATCCCATTGGGGAATTTTTGTTCAGGTCTATGGATGGTTACTTGGTATACAGACATTTATTAATCTTATTGTCATATCATGTTGTGGGAGATTGTTGGTTGTCTTCCATTGGGGGAGACTCGTTTGACATTTCTTGGCACTTGGGTGTTTTTCACATCTAGTTTTTCCATCAATACCAAAGGGGGAGATTGTTGGCAATTTGGAGGAATTGATTATGTGTTGCATTGATGTTTATCATTTATGGGAACACTGGCTACACTAGCTGCTTTGGCTATTTACCGGTATCCTCCTGGTCCCGGTAGGTTGTTTGGTTTCTGGTTGGACTAGATCATGTTGATCTTGTATACTCTGGTATGCTTTGATCTAAGGAATTTATTTGGATCGGTCATTCATGTGTTCCTGATGTGTATCACATTCAGTTGGTATTGATTTGTAGATCGGGAAACTATCACTTGTTCTAGTAAGCCTTTAGGTTATTAGTGAGGGTTTCACTAACAAATCTTTGTTGAAGATCTTTGATATTATGCATAATTAGTATTGGTGTGGCTTCTAGTAGAGATTCAGGATGTCGATGGTGATCATGTTTGAGACCTGGTTTATTGGGGTCATTGCTTTAGCGTATGTGGACCTAAATTGGGTCCCGGTTTATCTAGGTTATGGATTGGTTTCTATAATGTGTTGGAGAATGTTCTTGATGTGTTACCAGCTAGACTTAAGGATTGGGTTACATTATTTTTGGCCTAATCTGACTTGGTTGATCATTTGATTATGTGTTTAAGTTATTAATTTATTATATTATCTTTTAGGTGGCCGACCTAATTGTTTAGGTCCTAGTTTGGTATACATATGATGTAAGATCTCATTGTAGATCATCTATGAGGATGAAAAGGATGTATACGAGGGAATAATGTAATAATCATTCATGTAGAGGATTTGGTCGATCATAGGTGATTAAGTTGGATTTGTGGAAGAGGTTTTAGGCCTCTGGTATTGACATAACCGAAACTATACTTAGGCATGGGAGATGCTATACTTGCAGTTCAATCTTCATTCCAGATTGTTGTCAGATGTTTTATGTAGTCAATGAGACTCCTTTTGAGATGAGGAGTGTGCTCTAGGCTATTGGCCTTCCAGCATGTGTAGGCTGCTTATTGTAATACTTATTCATCTGATCAGTGGATAGATATTGTGGGTCTCCAATCCCACTGTGGTTTTTCCTCTTTGACATTTTTCACCTATAAATCTATGGTGTTATGGTGTTCATATTTGTGATTACATTGTTGGTTATTGTTATTTGCTTTTATGTTTACTGGTTGATAAGTTGTTGTAATTATAAGGTTAAATTTCTCCATTATGATAGAACACCGATTCACCCCCTCCCTCTTAGTGTTATTGGTTTCCAACAATTGGTATTCGATCTTGGTGCATCAGAGGAAGTTTAACAGCTTGAGGAAGATCCTGTATCCGAAATCTATGAAGGTCACTTTAAAGAAGGAACTTCAAGTAGCCCTTGAAGACTATGATGCTGAAAGATTGAGGAACATGAAGATGCAAGATGAGTTGAGATCTACGAAGGAATTCATTTTTACCATGCAATTTTAACCATATTCAAGGTCCTCAGCTTGGCGATGACATCCTCCTTCCTAGCCGAGACCCCTTTTTGCACCATCACCCTTGGGTTATTTCTTTCTTAGGACTTGTTCCTGCCTCTAGACCTTGTCCGGATCCCAAAATAGGGCAGGACAAGGGCGTCATGACCCTTTCCTTCTTAGACAAGAGCATGGCACCCCTCTCCCCACCTCTTAGGGTGGTCCTATGATGGGTCTACTTGGTCCCCTATGCACAATCCAACTTTGGGGCTTGTATTTCCTCTTTATCGGCCTTTAGTGATTGAAAATTATTTCTTGAGGCATGTATAAAAGAAGATTCAATTCCCTCATTTTGAGGAAGCGAAGTCGATCATAAGAAAACATAGGCGAAGATATACAACATCAAGTATTCAAGCATTCAAGTCTTCTTCATTCATCCATTGAAGCAATATTACAACATTCATTTGAAAGTATGTGTGTGTGTTAAGATTTTGTCATGTTACATGCCATTTCAAGCAACACTTGTGATTATATTCAAGAAGCAATGCAATCATCATCAACAAATTGTAGATCTACAAGGTATACATTTTCATTGTTTACATTCAAGCATTTGCAATTACTTTCTTTCTAGGTTGATTCCTCAACCAAGGTTTGACTGAGGCAAACCCCTATCCACAACCCTTATTCCCCTCTTTTTATGTGTGTAGGTTGCAGGTGTGCAGCTATAATTGCAGGTTTGGGCTTCATTTGTAGAGACAGAAGAACACTTTTCGTTTTGTAGATTTTGTGGAGGACCATGTACACTATCACCACAGTCCCCACAAATTTTCTCCAAATCTGCAGGATAGATCTATATCAATCTAATTAGTTCAGATCCTAAGTTACAACATGACCCCGAATTGGTAGCTCCTCATTTCACTCAATTTCTCTCTTTGTTCCACATAGTCAACAAGTTAACTTTCCTATTTACAAAAGAGGGCAAATCACACTCCAACCCTTGCAATCCACTTGGAATTCACATCCTTGTTTCCCTTGGATTTGGATCTAGTGGATCCAAGCCCCTTTTCTGAATGTAAAGTTCCTCCAACGGAAAATCATCCTAGTGACTTCCTTTCTCTCTCCTAGGTGGGGAGTCACTAGGGCTCAATTTTCAAAATGTAAAGAGGGGAAGAAGGGTTGTGGATAGGGGTTTGCCTCAGTCAAACCTCGGTTGAGGAATCAACCTTGAAAGAAAGCAATTCTAAATGCTTGAATGTAAACAATGGAAATGTATACCTTGTAGATCTGCAATTTGTTTAGGAAGATTGCTTTGCTTCTTGAATGTTATCACAAGTGTTGCATGAAATAACATGTAACATGACAAAACCCTAACACATATACTTGCAAATGAATGCTGTAATATTGCTTCAATGGATGAATGAAGAAGACTTGAATGCTTGAATACTTGATCATGTATATCTTCGCCTATGCTTGCTTATGATCAACTTCGCTTCCCTAAAATGAGGGAATTGAATCTCCTTTTATACATGCCTCAAAGATTAATTTTCAATCACTCAAGACCGACAAAGAGGAAATACAAACCCTGTGTAGGGGAAAAAAGCGAGACTAGGTCAATGTACCCTAATCCTACCTTTTGACACACATTGCGGAATACGAAAGAGCCTAGAGATATCGCACAATTGGCTACTTCTTTTGGTGAAAGAGAGAGCCACGGGATATCTATTAGGATTTCTATTCCCTTGTTGGAATTGAAAGCTAAAATGATACAAGTTCAAACCCTAACCTAAAAATGTAAGTATGAACTAGTAACAAGTTTGCAGAATTGAGATTAAACAATGAACAGCTATAAATGTAAGGATAAAATAAGAATGCAGATATGTACATGGAGTCGAAATCAGACTGAAAATGTTCGGGACGGGGACGTGGGCGCCACTGTCCTGAAAACTGCACCGGAAACCACTGTTTTGCACCCTGAAACACTGTCTGGAAACTGTCGGAAAGCTGTCTGTCCGGAGGACCAGGGCGCCCAACGCCTCTGTCCCAGGGACCAGGGCGCCCAGCGCCCCTGTCCTGCCAGGACTAGGGCACCCAGTGCCCCTATCCCAGTCTTCTGAGCTGCAATTGCACACAGAGTTCTGTCTCAGTCTCCTCTTTCCGGATTTGTGTCCTGCGGCGTCGTCCGAATCTCGAAACCTGGAATAATATCTGAAAAGGGGGAAGGGCAGCTATATAGGGTTTTGCCTTAGTCCAACCCCCGCTTTGGTGATTTCCACCTCCACGAATAGCCAAGTTGTTTTGTAAAATGTATTGTGTGTGCAGACCTAGTGTGTGTGCAAGGTCCAAAATGCAAGAAAGCAAACTAGAGCAACCTAGAAAGTAAACCCTAATTGCTTGTAAATGATAATGCAAATGCTCTAAATCAAGATGCAATGTGATCTAAAGCATGAATAAATGGTGTATCAAAGATTATGTAAGGACATGAAAACAATATGAAATCATACCCAACCCTCAAGGGAGGAGTACAAGCCAATCTTTAGTCGGTAATCTCCTATTGTTCTTCAATGTCTTCCAAGCCCTAATTGGATGAATGAATGAATTTGATAGATGCTTGATAGAATGATGTTGAGTATTGTTGAAGTCTTCAAAGATCTGCTCTTTCGCTGCATATGAAGTTCCTTGAAAGCCAAAAATCGGATCCTTTCAAATGAAGAAAGAGAGCTCTTATGTATGAAACCCTAGGTCTTAATTTTGACTTTTGGCCGACCTAGAGATTGAATATCCCGCCAATTTCTTGGGGTTAAGCTTTATTTTATGATTGGATCGTGCTCCCAAAATTTCGGGAAAAATGTCCGGGACCATGTTGCACGGGCGCCATAGTCCCGACAACTTTTCACCAAATTTTTAGGGCCGTTAGATATGATGATTTTAGAGAGAATCCCAAAGTTACAGGTGATTTCAAGATGTTTTGACCCCCGAAATCAAGCCCCCAAGTTCAAAATAGGACCTAATTAGGGTTTTTGATTAAATGATGTATTGGAAGAATAAAATGAAAGGGGCACACTTTAATGAAAGGGCCCAACTTTATGATATGGGAGATGATAAAATAGGACCTTAGACCTAATTAATTTAATTAATTAAGTGCTAAAGGGGAAATGCAATGCAAAATGCAAAGTGCGCCAAGGCGGGTGCTAAACTAGGTGTGAAATTGTACCACCCTAGCAAGTGCATACAATTTACGACGCTACATTTAGCCCCCACTTTAGTGGTCATATGAACACTACATGCATATGCAAGCTAAAGTACAGAAAAGTAAACATTATTTGAAAAAGGATATATCCATAAGTCTGTCGAACGAAGCCCCTAGCGGTATCTGCAGTACACAGTTAGGAACCGCACCCTACAAAACACACGTTAGATCACAAAATCACCTAATGCTTACTAAGGAAGGTGATGAAAATTCGAGGGTAGCTATATGCCCCCCCCTGTTTCGGCTTGCTAATTTTAGTGAGTTGAAACAGGGTATCATGTTTACCACTTCGAATTGTTAAAGAATATTGATGACAAATGCTCACAAAAAGATTTGATATGAGATCAAAAACTAATGGAGAATCATTTGGTAAGAAAGAGGACTAAATCTCAATTCCAACATGACAAAGAGTGTGAGGATTTGAGAGTTCTCTAACACAAGATGAGGGATGTACATGGAAACAAAATGCAAAGAGAAGAAAAAGAAAGGGAAAAAAAGGCATGAATACACACATTGGTGATCCATGAGTTAGACAAATATAACATCTTCTAGAATAAGACAAAGAAGAGAATAAGAATGCAATACTTCCTTCTTTTGCGAGGTGAAAGTGATTCTTAATGAAGGATGACGCTCCTTTTAACGCAATTAGGAGAGTGAATTCATTATAGATGTATTTTACCAAGTGAAAAAGAGGTTGTAGTCAAGGACTTACACCTCTTGTAAGAGAGAATCCTTGAACAAACAACAAATGCCTACAAGGAATAACATCAAGTAATAAAGTTCACACCATCCATGAAATAGGAAAAAAATGGATCCTTAGATAAAAATAAGGAAAGATCATTGCCTCAATGAGAAGGACTTACACAATCTTCTAGGGAGAGATTTGGACATAAGCAAAAGAAGAGATATATGAAATCACTCTTGTCCCCATAGGAACAAGAAAATTAGGCTATTATGTTGCTTCAAAAAAAAAAAAAAAAAAGATTGCACTTGACATTGTACCATCATGAATGACAATGAGCCCCCAGTAAATGAGCTACCAATGTCACATAATGATGAGCAACATAATAGCCATTAATGTTATTTAAAGACATGATAGATTGAATGAGGTATTTGAATATGACATGCTAAATGCTCAACTATAAGTGAGATCAAAAACATGTATAAAATTGAAGAAGAAAAGTCACAAGAACTCTTAGAAGAGGGATAAGTGTAATTTATTAGAGCCTTATCCCTGGAGGAAAGGACTTTATGATGAATAAGAGATAAAGATTCATAAGTGGATTTAGAAATTTGAGGGGATTCATAAAGAGATTTGTTCATTGCCAAGATTTCCTTATGAGGGGAATGAGAGTTGATAGAAGTAGAAGATGATTTAGTTGAAGTGAGATCATCATCACTACTAAATATAGTATTCACATTAAGAGATGGTCTTTTAGATGCTTTAGTGCGTTTGCAGGGATTATAGCCGAGTCCAAAGGCATAATTGTGAAAATTAGTCTCTAGAGGAACTTTTATCCCTTGTTCATGAGCACCACAACCATTTCCATGATACCCATGCTTAGCAAAAATGCGAAAACCACGACCATAATGATCAGCCATTTCAGGAAGAGAAGGTGGTTTTTCATAAGACAAAGAATCAAACTCTTCATAATTAGAGGTGTGAGGAGAAGAAGTTTGAGAAGCGGCCACAAAATTATTGCTCATAGATTCAGGTAAGACTGATTGATCTCTAGTTTCTTCCTTGTTTTTACCTTTAAGATCTCTAGGAGGAACCCTATATTCACCTACAAAGGTGGGATTAAAATCAAGAGATCCCCAATCGTCTTCTGCGAGAACCTTCTCAGGATCAAAAGCCTTTTCATGTGTAGACTCAAGTCCAGAAGGATCTTCTTCAGGAGCTTTAGGCTCATCCAAAGAATTTTGATTATTAGAGGGTGATGATTTATCCATAGGTATCTTGTTCAAAGAGTCATTACTAGAAGAGGAAGGCTTAGAAGAACTCCCTTTGGAAGTAGATGTTTGCAAACAAGCCTGAAGTTTAGTATCACCTATCAAGGTATATGTCTTATTGTTATAAATGAATTTAACTTGTCTATGCAATGTAGAGGGGACAGCTTGCATACTGTGAATCCAAGGTCTCCCTAATAACAAGTTGTATGTTAAATTTCCCGACATAACATGGATAGGAGTAGGCAAAGTAATAGGTCCCACTGTGACGGGTAAGGTGATAATACCTAATGAAGACTTAGCCACATTATCAAAGCCTCGAATGGGATGAGAGTCAGGCTCAATAAGGGATGTATCCACATTCATCTTATGCAATAGATTAATGCTACACACATTAAGGCCAGAGCCATTATCTACCAGTGTTCATCTTATAACAGTGTCATTTATGATAACCACAATCATCAAGGGATCATATTGATGTTGAATTTCACCAGTAGGCAACTCATCTTGGGTAAACACAATTTGAGCTTTAGGATTCATCACAGAGTTAACCAAAGACACTATATTACTAGATGTATTAGGTGGAGGAACATTCAAATCTTTCAAGGCATCTTGTAACATTCCATGATGAGCAGAAGAAGTTTGGATCAAATCCCAAAGGGATATCTTAGCAGGGGTAGCTTTAAGTTGTTCTATGAGATCATAGTCCTTACTAAGCATTTGTGAAATATGAGGTGCTTGAGGAAGAATAGGTTGGGAAGGAGGAAGCGAAGTGGGGATAACTGGAGGAGGACTAGGTTGCCTATTGTTTCTTGTGTTATAGGTATGGGCAACCGCATGATAACTCTCTCTAGTTAGTTGCTTAGCATACTCATAAGGGCTCTTAGAAGAATAACCTCCTTGCACAGTAATAATAGGTTTCTTAGGAGTGCAAAAAGAATCATTAGCATAACCACCTTGAACCACTAAGATAGGCTTATTTAAAGGTTGAGAATTTTGAGAAGGACAAGCACCTTGGACAGTGAAGAGAGGTTTGTTAGGTGTGTCATTCACATGTATCAAATTGATTGAGGATGGTTTAGAGGAATGAACAAAAGTGTTGGAAGAATTATTGATAGTCTTCTCTTGCACTAAAATATTATCACGGATTAAATCAATTTTAGGAGAGAGACAAGGGGTAAGCATTGATGTTCTAGTAGGAAGAGGAAAGGTCATATCATCCTCTATCATCACAGGATCTACATGGGGAATAAACTCTCTAGGAGAAGGATCAACACTACTCTCTAAAGTCTCACTTTTGAGAGGGAGATCTTTGAAAGAAATGTTAACCATCTTGCTTTGAACTAGGGTTTCCTTATGAGTAGAACCAAGTTGAGGAGAGGGAGAATAATTGAGATTCAAGGAAGGGGAGAAACTATCAAGGGAGTTTCCAATCTTGATTTCATCCCCTTTGGCTAGGGGTAGAGAATAATCTATACCTTCTTCTAATGGTTCATCCCAAATAGTGAGGTCATTGAAAGGAATGTTTAAAATATTGTCAATTTCGGGAGAGGAGATAACATTGTTTATTAATTCCTCATCCTTAGGAGGGAAAGCATCAATAGATGTGTTAAACTCATCCTCTTTCCTCAAAATATGTTCAATATGATCTTTAGGGGAGAGAGAATTAAGGAAATTGCTTATTATTTCATCTTCTTTCTCTAAGGGATGCTTATGGGTAAGACCAACTTTAGGAGAAGGGTAAGCATTTATCATTATTCATCATCTCTAGTGGGAATTTTGTTGGAAAAGGAAATGCCATCACTAGGGATTGTAGGGATAATGTCATCTTCTTGCACAAAAGGATCCTCATGAAGGGAGTGTTTTTTAAGAGCCACACAGTCATCAAGGTCATCATCCAATAATGCATGATCATATCTATTAAAAGGTTTATATTTTGATTCAAAAGGAGATAATTCCTCATATAGGGGATTATTGAACACAACCATGTTACTAGATTCAGTGGAAGAGCTGATAGGAATGTACCCTTGAGAGGAACCATTTGACTTATCTTTCTCATCACATCTAAATGGCATAGTAACAAGGTTTATGAGTTTTTGGTAAAATGAAGGTTTGGTATATTTAGGTTTCAAAAATTCATCTAAAGCTTCATCTAACTCATAATCATCACAAATATGATCATCTTGCAAATAAAAATCTAACATTTTGAAATTGCATAAAATTTAAACACACAATGCAAAGAAACACACTTTTTTTTTTTTTTTTCTTTTTTTTTTTTTAATGAAAATGAAATGAAAACACACTAAATCTAGATCTAGATCTAACAAATGCAATGCAAGAGGAAGCAATGATAGATTCACGTCAGGTTCACCAAAATGTGTAGGGGAAAAAAGCGAGACTAGGTCAATGTACCCTAATCCTACCTTTTGACACACATTGCGGAATACGAAAGAGCCTAGAGATATCGCACAATTGGCTAGTTCTTTTGGTGAAAGAGAGAGCCACGAGATATCTATTAGGATTTCTATTCCCTTGTTGAAATTGAAAGCTAAAATGATACAACTTCAAACCCTAACCTCAAAATGTAAGTATGAACTAGTAACAAGTTTGCAGAATTGAGATTAAACAATGAACAGCTGTAAATGTAAAGATAAAATAAGAATGCAGATATGTACCTGGAGTCAAAATCAGACTGAAAAATGTTCGGAATGGGGGCGCGGGCGCCACTGTCCTGAAAACTGCACCGGAAACCACTGTTTTGCACCCTGAAACACTGTCTGGAAACTATCGGAAAGCTGTCTGTCCGGAGGACCAGGGCGCCCAGCGCCTCTGTCCCAGGGACCAGGGTGCCCAGCGCCCCTGTCCTGCCAGGACTAGGGCGCCCAGCGCCCCTTTCCCAGTCTTTTGAGCTGCAATTGCACACAAAGTTCTGTCTCAGTCTCCTCTTTCCGGATCTGTGTCCTGCGGCGTCGTCCGAATCCCGAAACCTGCAATAATATCTGAAAAGGGGGAAGGGTGGCTATATAGGGTTTTGCCTTAGTCAAACCCCCGCTTTGGTGATTTCCACCTCCACGAATAGCCAAGTTGTTTTGTAAAATGTATTGTGTGTGCAGACCTAGTGTGTGTGCAAGGTCCAAAATGCAAGAAAGCAAACTAGAGCAACCTAGAAAGTAAACCCTAATTGCTTGTAAATGATAATGCAAATGCTCTAAATCAAGATGCAATGTGATCTAAAGCATGAATAAATGATGTATCAAAGCTTATGTAAGGACATGAAAACAATATGAAATCATACCCAACCCTCAAGGGAGGAGTACAAGCCAATCTTCAGTCGGTAATCTCCTATTGTTCTTCAATGTCTTCCAAGCCCTAATTGGATGAATGAATGAATTTGATAGATGCTTGATAGAATGATGTTGAGTGTTGTTGAAGTCTTCAAAGATCTGCTCTTTCGCTGCATATGAAGTTCCTTGAAAGCCAAAAATCGGATCCTTTCAAATGAAGAAAGAGAGCTCTTATGTATGAAACCCTAGGTCTTAATTTCAACTTTTGGCCGACCTAGAGATTGAATATCCCACCAATTTCTTGGGGTTAAGCTTTATTTTATGATTGGATCATGCTCCCAAAATTTCGGGAAAAATGTCTAGGACCATGTTGCACGGGCGCCATGGTCCCGACAACTTTTCACCAAATTTTCAGGGCCGTCAGATATGATGATTTTAGAGAGAATCCCAAAGTTACAGGTGATTTCGAGATGTTTTGACCCCCGAAATCAAGCCCCCAAGTTCAAAATAGGACCTAATTAGGGTTTTTGATTAAATGATGTATTGGAAGAATAAAATGAAAGGGGCACACTTTAATGAAAGGGCCCAACTTTATGATATGGGAGATGATAAAATAGGACCTTAGACCTAATTAATTTAATTAATTAAGTGCTAAAGGGGAAATGCAATGCAAAATGCAAAGTGCGCCAAGGCGGGTGCTAAACTAGGTGTGAAAATGTACCACCCTAGCAAGTGCGTACAATTTACATTTTGGTGAACCCGACGTGAATGAATGCTGTAATATTGCTTCAATGGATGAATGAAGAAGACTTGAATGCTTGAATACTTGATCATGTATATCTTCGCCTATGCTTGCTTATGATCAACTTCGCTTCCCTAAAATGAGGGAATTGAATCTCCTTTTATACATGCCTCAAAGATTAATTTTCAATCACTCAAGACCGACAAAGAGGAAATGCAAACCCCAAAGTTGGATTGTGCATAGGGGACCGAGTAGACCCATCATAGGACCACCCTAAGAGGTGGGGATAGGGGTGCCATGCCCCTGTTCGAGGAGGACAGGGGCACCACACCCTTGTCCTACCCTATTTTGGGGTCCGGATAAGGTCTAGAGGAAGGAAAAGGTAACCTGAGGAAGGAAGAACCCAAGGGTGAAGGTGCAAAAAAGGGTCTCGGCTAGGAAGGAGGATGTCGTTGCCAAGGTGAGGACCTCGAATGTGGTTAAAATTGTAGGAGGCGCAATTTTCTAACACTACAAGAGGAAAAGTTACAATAACATTGAAATGTCTAAGAATAAATTTATGGCTCTATAGGCCACTCGAGAAGAAATCAATAGAAGGCAACTAAAAATGAAACTTCATTTGGATTCTTCCCCTACTACTAAAATGGATTCAGTGGTGTCAAGGATGACAACTACTCTAGAGTCACCCTCTATATCTTTAGATAAAAGTTTGAACAAGAAGCTCTCCTTCACTGACAAAGTGTAACCATGAGCCAAGATTGAAAATTTGAGAAGTCCCCCATTAAACTGGCCGTTAGTTTGTGTCCTTCGTGGGGGTTTGTCTATTTGTTTTTTTTGTTTTGTTCATCTAGTCTAGTCTAGTCTAGTTTTGTCTTTTGATTTTGTGGTGTTTGGTTCTAGGTGTCAACTGGGTTTGGTTTGTTTTGGCAGTTGGCCCTTTGGTTTAGAGCTCTCACTCCTCCTAAGACCCTAAGTTTTTTCACTTTAGTGGCTATACAATCATTTGGGCCTCTCTTGATTTAATCTAATCAAAACAACAAATATAGAGCAAGTTCGTTGACAATAGGCATTATTAGGCTTGGAGTTTGATGATCGCCCTACCTGTCATATTTAAATTTTATGGAAATTTGGTTATTTATTTTCCTTCCAATTGATGTTATGAAAAAAGATATAAATTGTTGAAACAAATTATTTAGTTTACTTGATCAATATATATGTTTCCTAGACAAATTATACCTAATTAATTTATGCAAGTTGATATATAAATTTGATAGTCATTTGTACTTGTAGCACACCTTTTATGTCACATTCTTAGTGGCACATTAATTTTTTTTACATTATCTGAAATTAAATGTTTTTAAAATGAACATGCAAGTTTGAATTTCTCAAATAAACTAACACATTGATCTATTACTAGATTTTATTTAGATTTCTAATACTAATGTACCTATCATATTTTATTCATATATGCATGTAATAACATATTTGTAAGAGTAATCTGGTTCAGTCTAAAAAATGGTAAAATTGATCATCTTTGAAATGAAATATAAATGAATATGTTGTAAGAAAAGTTTAGGTGATCTAGTTAGATGTAGAACAATTCTACATTTTTTCTTTCATTGAGTGGGCTTTGCTATGCTTCGTTGAGATATAAAAAATGCATAGAAACGCATCATTGAATTTATAAAGGATCAATAATTTATTATATTCACAACAAAATACAAATTTGATTTTTATTTCAAAATTAGAAAATATAAAAGAACATGGTCTATTGATGCAAGAACTTGAGGTATAAATAAAGAATTCATACTATATAATTTTTTTTTTAAATCTTGTTTTTGGTTGAAGGAAAAACTGGTTCTGATCCTTTACGTCAAAATGCTGTAAAGAAAGAAGGCATCACCAAAACAGCAACAAGACAACAGAAAACAAAACAAAACAAAACTTGCTGAAATGTTTTATAAACATTTCAATGTTTATATGGGAAAAACATTTACCCAAATTTTTTTTCTAAATATTAAAATAAATATATATAAGATCACAAAGCTTACAAGATACTGTCTAATAATAACTGAAATTTCCATAGTTCACAGACCATCAAATTCAAGGCCTGGGCCGCATGGCTTCAAGACCATTATTTGACTGCTAAAGATAACTGAAATGATATGTAAAACAACAATAAGATTTCTTGATTAAAAAGACCAGATCATGTCTTCCGATCCAATCAGATTCTGATCACCTTGAAAAACTGTTATGTCATCATTATTATGCTGTACCAAATTCTGGGTGACGTCCGATGTAGTTCCTGCTTCACACCCATTATAAAATCCAGTCGTGAGAGACAAAAGATTCGCCTGCAAATTCACGAGATAGGCTCGTGTCATTGCCAGTTGTGATTGCAGGTCTAATATTTGTTTCTGTAGTAGACAAATTGTACCAGTGCAGCCGTAGATTGGATCATGCACTCTCGCACTTGCTTCGTATACCATGCTGGTTACTGCATCTGCTCTTTTCTCACCCGGAATATCCTGCAATAGCGAAACAACATAAAAAAGGCCGACAGATTCAATCCAGGTTCTCACGTTTTGTTAGAGGAAATACTAAATACTACTATATTTGTTAAAACATCGAAAAGGAAAAACAATAGAGGAGATCTTGCCACAAATCCTAAAACAATATTTGCCCTGTACCTGAAGGATTTTGACAATCCTGCTTGTTCCAAATAATTTGTTCACTAGTAAAAATTTATGAGGATCGTTTGGTGGGAAATAGGGAGCAAGCACACATTTATGTCCACATTTTCTCCGTTGAATCTTACAGGCACCACAGGGATACACAATCCTAAATATCTCTTGCGCTTTCTGTTCCATTTGAATTAAACAGCAGAACAAAAAATAATGAAATATTGAAGAGTAAAGCTAGTAGATCAGAGCTGTTTTAAGTAAGCAACTATCTAAAATTTAATAAATGGAGATGGAATGGAGCCTGACACACAGAGTATATAGATTATATAGCTGATGGTATTGATCGGCTATTCTAAAATAATGTTCCGCTCAATTTACAGGTGTAAAGTGAACGTCGTGTCCAAAGGTACCTTCCCACTATTTTAAGACACAAAGAGGAATAGTTTCCGAAGAATTTGTTAAAGACTAAATCTCACCAAATATAAATGTTTGTGATGAAATAGAACTGTCAAATGATTTTTCAACAACATGTTTTGTGACTGTTGAAATTTTGACTCTATTAACTTTTATTGACGTATATTTGTTGAAACCTATATTTTGATTAGAAAAAGATCCCGTTACAAATCTGTAGCTTTCCATTATCTGGAGATTTTCCAACTTTCATCATTTTCTATGTAAGGTCAAACAAAACAGCTGATGGAGTTGTGCCTCGTTGGATGACCACCGTAAACCAACCTTAAAAGGCTTGCTTTCTTGTCCCTTTTTAATTTTTAAATAATAAAAAGTAATTAGTACAGTTTCCTTTATTACAGTACATTTGAATATCCAACCAGTCAATATTGATTTTTTTAATTTTGTGGAGTAGAAATTTGTTTCCCCTATTTCATAGGGGCTTTGTTTTTTTTTGTTTTTTTTTTTAACGTGAGAGTCTTGTATTCAGCATAAAAGTTCATTGCCTCTCAACTTCATACTAGACCAAAAGTCCATTGACAATATTGAATATTTTCATTATATATTGTTTTCAAAATTTATAATAAATATTGAAATGTTTAATGTTGAGTAATAAATTTATTTATTTTTAAATAAATTAAAAAAAATAGATTGCTAAATTGAAATTAGTTATTTAATGATTAGTAAGAATGAAATTATATTTACCTATTATTACTTTTGAAACAATTAATATACAAGACAAAAAATTAAATGTAATCATAATATAAAAGGCATTTATAAGTGTATCTTCCAAACTAAAACTCTTACTTTCCAAAGACAAGCTATAATGGTTCTCATTGATTTTATCTAGCTTGTTGACTATAGTTGTTGAATGTTTTGAATTTGTACACATAAATATACACACTTCTCCTCTAGATAAAATTGGAACATCACATATTCAAAATAGAAATATTATAAACTAAGAATAGGTATTCAAATCATGCCATGATTTTGCATTATAGAATCACTTGAATATAGATTCAAATTTATTGTTAGGTATATTGTAGAGGAAAATGTCCATGCACTCCAACAAATATGGAAATTGGGATGTTCAATTGTATGTAATTCCTAAGAAAATTAAAATATTAAAAGGAAACATGTCGATATTTTTATGAGAAAAATGTATAAACTTGGCATGTTGTCATCTCATATTGTTAGCATAAAGTAATATTAACCTCCCAATTATAGGATGATAATGGTTTTTTTTAATTATTTGTCCAATAATCTAACTAATGTCTTCAAGAATTATGTAGAGTGTAACTTAGGTGCTTCACATGAGGAAACTGGATAAATAATTAGTTACTCTTGGCCAAAAATAGACAATAACTCCCTCTTGTGAACTATCATACAACCTGTAATGAAATCAAATATAATACCTCATGAGGAATCCAATACCCTATTTTTAGTTATCATAGTTATAATAAGAGTGAAATAGTATAATATATTTTAATATCTATTTGATTGCCACCAATCTTGGAAATATAAATCAGCATGCATACATAATTAAATATTAAATAAATTATTTTACCAACTCCTTCCTCAATCCATAAAAAATATTGGAATGAGATTTTTTTTTATGAAATTAAATTAATTAAAATTAGGACAAGACAAGTCTACCCTTCTCAAATTGACTTCCGTAAGAAATTACAATCCAAAATGTTCAATAATTACAATGACAATGCAATAATTCACATTATACTACCCATAAATTATAGACCCTATACCTAATAGATTTTGTATCTCCTACCAAATAATACTATAGAAACCCAAATACTACCAATGCCATGAATCAAGGGAAAGAAGCCATACAATATGAATCCTATTTTTGTCAAGTGAGACAACTCTTGATAGCAAGAATTATGAGATATAGTATCTCTTCTGCACAAAAACTCCTTAGAAAAATCATATTATTTGATCATCTCCTTTTTTTTAGATATCCTAATGAGGATAAATAGTAAACAAATATGCAAAAATCATAGCAATATAAATGCAATATTCATCTTGTAGCCCATAAATTTTCTTAATATAATCTTTCAACACATTTTTTTCTAATATTGAAAATGGTTGTCATAAATTACTAGAAAGGCATGTTCTACTTTCCTTGATGGTAGGTGGGTTGAGATTAAGGAAGATTGGAGCAATAAAAAAATATTAATTATAATGCATAATAAAATGTTAAACTAGTAACTCAAAAGAAAACATAGATGTAATGTGGTTCACCCAATATGGGATGCATCCACACAAAAAAAGCCATGCACTTTGATTTTATTATCTAGTGAAAAATAATTACAATCCTTGCTACCATATATTAAATTGGTGTGCACTATATCTAAGAATTCATGCTACCTCAAATATTTGGTACTTTCTAATTCCATAACCACATTTATCAATCATTTCTTGGTGGCTCACATATAAAAAATAATCACATTTATCAATCATTTCTTGATGGAGAGTGAGGTATAGGAAGGGCAAGTCATCCAAGATTAGGTATTTTGATTTAAACCAGATCCTTTATGAAAATTGAATGCCCATTCCTAGACAACAAATTTGATGATAGATCACCACAAACCATATTAGAACATTGCTTGAGCACATTTGGTGGCTTCAAAGGTGCAAGAAACATATCCTTTGCCTAAACCTTTAGTTTATTCTAGATTCTAAGCCTTTTTCTCTTAGAGAGGTTTTTCCCACTCATAAAATTCTAATTCATTTGACATTAATTGTACGAAAGATAAAATAGTTGTTGTAAGACAATACTATATAATTAGATTATCAAAATCATTAGACAAATATTTATGAATAATCTTACCTAAATAATTGACATTCATTTTAATTATTGATGAATATATCTTAATTTCCCATTTTTATGTACTCTCACTACCTTCCTATCAAATGCAAAGTATTATAAACATAATACAAGATAAGACATGTACACGCCAACAAAATAGAGGAAAACTAATGGTATTATCACTCAGCCTATTAAAATTGTTTTAAAAAAACAGGGAATCTTAAGTAAAGTAAAATGTCTACTCTTATTAGCAACCATAACCTTTCAGATCGCTTCTGAGCGAAGACAGAGATGAACTATTTTACTAAGAGGAAAAAGTGACGTGAAACTCGTATCTAATACTATTTAAGACAATTCAGTTTGAAGGATTTTTTACAATATTTATTTAGGGTTTACTCGTCATGTTTTGACAGGGAACGAATCTTGGTGCACATGGAAGTCGGACGTCATACATCTCTTCAAAATGTTTAAAATGAGGTTTGTTTAAGCAGCCTTTTAGGACATACTTTCACATTACAATTTTCTTTTTATAGTCATTCTATTCACCCAAAAGTATTTGAATAAATTCATATAGAGCTTTTTTTTGGAATGGAAAAGACGGACAACAATATCATTATATTTATTCTTTAATTATTCTAAATATATCTATCCATAGATTATATTAAGATGGATAAAGATTGAAATGATTAATACTAAATAATAATTATATTTATAGTTTTTCTAAAAAGATATTTGATTAAATGATGTAACATTTGTTTTCATTTCATATTAATTATTTACAGCAAGTTAAATTGGATTAAGATGTATTTATTTCTTAAATTACGTCCTGAATATGTTAAGATGTTTGAGGCAGTTAAAGTGGGTTTGGAGACAAATAATTGCAAAATTTTGGATGGACTCATGGGATGGTAAAACTTCTATTTGACTCGGTGGAGAGATGGATGAAGTTAGGACTCTGAGTGAGCTTTGGGGGTTTAGAGTTAGGAATTATTTGGAACCTATAAGGGTGGATGGAAGGTTAGAGTGGCACTGGAAATCCGTTAGAGAGGTTCTTTGAAATCCAAATCATATAAGAATGATGAAAAATATCTTTATGGAGTGAAGAGTGTTTATCTCAGAGAACAAGGATTTACTGAGATGATGTGGTGTAAAGAGTGGTAATTACTCAGTCAAAATTGGTTACCAAATGTTTGATATTGATGCTGAGGAAATTGAGTGGCCAACAAGCCTATGTTGGCGAAAAGAGTGTCTCCCTAAGGTTGGTGCTTTTACGTGGTTAGCAATTAAAGGTAGAATTCTGACACAAGAAAGAAGGAAGTGTCTTGGGATGGTTGGACCATCAAGATGCATAATGTGTGGCAACAATGAACAAACTACATATCACCTACTTCTTAATTGTGATGTGGTTGCGGATTGTTGAAGGATGGTCCAAGGTAAGTTATCGTGGCAAGGTCCTCTCCCACAAACATTGAAGGAAGCTTTTCTGTGTTGGCCTAGATGTTATAATAAATCTATTTTCTCGTGTGTATGGAAGATTAGCCTAGAAGTGATCATTTGGGAAATTTGGAAGGAGAAGAACTAGTGAATCTTCTAGGATAAAATAGAGTCATTGCAAAGGAGTCTGGCTAGGATTGATGCGTCTAATGAAGAAGTTGTGGGTGTTGCAGCTTCAAGACTTTTAGCAAAGGATGGAGTATTATCTAAAGAAGAATCATGTATCCAAAGGTGTTGGCCAAAGATTAAATTCAGGCTCATTCAAGGGACTAGACATGATTTTCTATCTTGTTGCCCTCCTATTGCACAAAATATGGTACAGTAGGCTCCCTCGGTAAAAGGTTGGGTTAAGGAAAATTTTGATGGAGCTTCTAAAGGCAATCCATGTGTCTCAAGGGAAGGGGTGGTTTTGAGAGATTGGAAAGAAAATAGATTAGAACTAGTTGCTCAAACGCTTGATAGGGGAACAAATAATAAGGCAAAGGCTCAAGCAGTTCTGCTAGCAATTGAATGGGGCCTAAAACTTGGTTTCTCTAATTTGCATCTAGAAGGAGATTCTCTAATTATAATTAATAGGATAATCAAAGGAGAGACACAAGCTTGGGTTTTAGAGAATTTTGTTAAAAAGATAAAAAATGATTTGAATTTTTTCAGTGATTTCATAGTCCCTCATGTTCGTCGAAAAGGGAATGAGGTAGCACATGTGTTGCCGAAATGGGGAATGTCATTTGAGTTTGAAAAGTCAACTTATTTTAATGATTTCCTAAATCTTGTGAATGATGAGGTGGAGGCAGATTTTTAAGTGGTCGTGCATATCCTAGATAATGGCAGGTAAGGAGAAGGAAGGTGGCAGACCTGCCTACTAGTTTGATGTGCAGTGGATTAAATGTTGCCTTAGTAGGATTAGAATATTGGTACCATGACAAAGATAGTGCCTTTATGTATCTGCATTAATGAGTAGGGTTTTTGATGGTGCATTTTGGCAGAAGGCTTTTGAAATGGCGGTGCATTGTTGATTGCCTCAGGTTTTTTATTGTGGCTTCTTTGAGGCATGTTTTTTGCACTTTTATCTGCATCTCCTTCGTGTCTTCATAGAGCCTAGTTGAAGAGTGGATTGAGTGTGGGTACAAAGGTGGTTGTATTATAGAAGTGGAGGAGATGGATGCTAGCTGTTTATGGTGAAAATGGATAACAACAATGATGAAAGACTAAATAGATTCAACCACAAAATCCTAGCCTAACAACAACAAAGATCCACCATAACATATGAAGATTACCTAAGACAATGCAAATCAAATGAAATCACAAAGATTATACCATCACATGTCCAATAGGGTTTGGATCTCCATTCTTCCTATCTCCATTGATCGTGCTTAATATATTTGCTCTCAGATTTTATGTGCACAAAAGCTCAACAAAGAACGGAATGTGGTTGCAAGTAGGATCGCATATGCCTAGTAGTCAATTGATCAAGTGGTTAGCCAGGGTTTGATAATGAAGGAAGCATCTCCTTATATAGAAGACACTATATGAAATGGAGGGATAAGATTGAGAGGTGTAAAAGGAGGTCGGCTATAATTAGAGGGTAGGTAAAAGAAATAATAAAATAATGAAAGGGGTAGGTAGTGTATGAATTAAGAGATAAATGACATGTGTTATGGGTAGAAAAGGTTAATGAATTAATTAAATAAATAAAGATTTATTTAATTAATAGAAGGAATGGGATAATTAAATAAATAAGATATTTATTTAATTTAGGAAAAAGATAATTTAAATAAATAAATGTATTTATCTAAATGAGAAATAAGGCTAGAAGAGGATAAATGAATTAATTAAATAAATAAGGATTTATTTAATTAATAGATGAATTAGGCTAAAGTAATTAAATAAATAAAGATATTTATTTAATTAGATTGGACAATTTTAGGTGTCTACATTTTGCCCCTCTTTGAGACAATGCGGCTTGTCGCGTTGTTTCAAAGAAGATAAGATGAACTGATACAAAGTTGTCCCAAGATGGGAATGGTATGCCCCCTTGAGAGATTGGATGAAAAAATGTCTAAAAAGATCACAGAAAATCTCTCAATAAGAAAGACGGGATAGAATGGATTGATCAGATAAAGTGACAGAGTCATGGGATAATGAAGACTGACTCAAGAAACGAGGGCTAGGGCAGTCTATAAGATAGACCATGAGGGAAATACATCCTCATTGTCATCTACACCTCCAAGAGATTAGAGTACAGAGAGAGAAAAGAGCAGCAACAGTCAGCAGCGATGGCTTTGGTTCACAGATTCGACTGCGTTCACCGATTCCAGAGGCCAGCAGAGGCAGGAGAGCCAGTAAGTACCACAAAACCTCCTTGTACTTTGTTGTATTTATTGTTGTCATTAATGCATGCCAGATAGGGTAATAAATGCACTCTAGGTTAGGGTCCAAAAACTGTCAAAAACGTCCAGGCGCGTCTGCGTTGGTGCCAGGTGCGTCTGTGCTGGAAAACACATCTGTGCAAATGCGGCCATGTCTACACTGTGTAGGCGCGTTTGTGCAAGGTAGGCATGTTTGTGTTGTCTAGGTGCGTCTATGCAGAGCATAGGCACGTCTGTGCAGTCTCTAAGTGCATTTATGTTAGGAAAGTGTGTTTATGTCTTCAAGGTCAAATCAACAGTTCTGTGATGAACATACGCTGTCGATTGGATAAGCTACTGAGAAGATACACTCAAGCAGGTCCTCTAGGGAAGACTAGAGTAGCAAATAGGGCTAGGATTGATAATTCTATGATAGAACATACGTTGCCAATTAGGAAACTACTCAAGAGGATTCACTCAAGTAGAGGCCCTAGGATAGGATAGATCAAGGCACTTTGTGATGAACAGTGAGTACCAAGATATAGTACTTTGTGATGAACAGGGAGTACTAAAATATGAGCAGCACTTTGTGATGAATAGTGAGTGCAAATGTGAGTAGCACTTTGTGATAAACAGGGAGTGCAAAACATGTAGTACTTTGTGATGAACATGGAGTACCACTAGGATAGAAGCAACACTTTGTGATGAACAGTGACTATCACTAGGATAGAAGCAACACTTTGTGATGAATAGTGAGTGTCACTAAGATGGAGTACCATATGCACTTAGATAAAAAAGTAGCATTTTGTGATGAACAGTGAATGCCACTTATGACTGACATGATTGATTTGCTTGACTGCAGGAGTATTTGCCTATGTTGGAGTCACAGGAGAGATTCCTATCGACTCAGAGGTTGCGACCTGAGTTGACGTTTCAGGACAGAGCTGCTATTGAGGCTATGGGTCTGAGACATATTCTATATGTGCCTGAGTTTTGGGTGAACATGGGACTGCTGACTGCACTGGCGGAGAGGTGGCACTCCAAGACTTGCATGTTTCATTTGCCGATGGGTGAGATGACAGTCACCCTGGAGGATGTATATAGGATTTTGAGGATATCGATCGATGGGGAGTTGATTCCCTACGATCGAGATGGAGACAGGGAGGCCCTGAGATGAGTGTTTCGGGATCCAGGACTGGAGATGAGGGCAGGGCATGTGGCATGGGATACCATGACATAGATAGAATTGGCACTACCGGCAGTGGTAGGAGGAGCGATCAGTGGGTTCTTGTGTCCAGATAGAGCGAAATGAGGGTTGGCTGTGGGTTGGGGGAGCACATTGGAGACACTGGTGGCATAGCACACCAGATATGCCTGGGGACCGTGCGTGCTGGCACACCTATATTATGAGCTACATCAGCTTGTGTACCATGGATCAGTGGGATTGGGCTGCGGGGTCACATTGTTACAGGTGTGGGCCTATGAGCATCTACTCGTGACACGACCTATACATTTTAGGGGTAGAGGTCACAGATGTAGTTTTGTGCATTTGTATGATATGATCACCTCGCAGCCACGGATTGGCAGGTTGGAGTACTGGCGGTAGGTTATTGATGATATTGATACGGTTATATGGAGGCTGTACCTGAGATGCGACCAATGGGAGGATTATGTAGTAGAGCTACCCTACACCTTCCGGAGTAGGTATCTGATTGGGTGGATGCCCTATGTACTAGAGAGGCAGCTAGTTGATAGGGTGGGTAGGTAGTTTGGCAGGATCCAATGGATGCCACGGGGTTTAGACATGTATGCACAGATGGTCAGGGATCAGGCGCAGTTTGGGCCACTACTATCATATGATCAGGCTATTACATAGCTAGTGGAGATGATGCCCCTACCCAGGGATATATGGCCAGAGATCGAGGATGTCGGCATGGATGCAAAGTACACATCATATTGGGCCAAGCATCCATTCCCACACCTGACAGATCCAGGAGAGCCACTAGATGGAGATGGTGGTGGGGATGGTGATGATGATGGAGATGATGGGGGTAGAGGTCGACGGAGGAGGAGGGGTACAGTTGGAGAGAGGAGGGTGGCACCACAGAGGGAGGGTGGAGAGGATAGACAGGCTCGAATGGTGAGGGGTCGCGGTGGATTACTGCTACAGGTGCCAGCAGCATAGTGTCCCAGACAGGTGCAGGGACAAGGATAGGTATAGGTACAGCCACCAGTACAAGCACAGGCACAAGGGCAGGCACCCGTATAGGGGGAGCCACAGGGGGCTAAGGCGGAGGAGGATGAGCTAACTAAGCTAAGGGAGATCTACAAGGGACAAGCAGATGAGATCCAGGACCTGGAGAGGGAGAGGGATAGACTCAGGAGGCGGCTCAGAGATACTGAGCGGGAGCAGGACTAGGCCATTTAGCGCTACACAGAGGTTGAGATAGCACTGAGGGCTGGGAGGCAGGCAACAGAGGACACAGGGGTTGGATACACCTATGTCCTGCGGGCAGGGGAGGAGATTGCCTATTGGTAGGATCTCTATTATGATGCAGTGCCAGCTGATCAGTGAACGAGGAGCTTCCATAGACCATCGTAGACAGCGACAGCTACGAGAGGGAGCCGGAGGAGACAGACATCTAGTGGTGGGGTTATGGGTCCTCCACCACCACCAGATAGAGGGGACAAGAGGGATGATCCTGGGGCGGGTCCTTCGATGGCTCAGATTCCATTGAGGCTAGGTGGCTCCGAGGGAGGGAGTTCATCATAGCCGTAGAGGGCTCCCTATGTATCAGTATTGTATCATTTTTGTATGATGATGTAGACACCTTCGGGTGATTGTAGCCATATGATTTTGACATCATTGTATCATGACACTTTTGATTTTTATATATGAGACGATTCTTCTTTGCGGTAGCTATATGCATACGTACCTATGTGATGCTTCTATGTATTTCTATGATGTATGTTTCTATGTGATGCTTATGATATGGATGCAAATATGTACATAATGAAATGCAATATTTTTGTTCTTTTATGTTTTATATGTGTTATGCATGATGCAAATGTGAATGTATGTAATGTAGATGAATATGATAATGTAAATGTAAATTGTGCTAACAGGTGTTATGTGCAGGATGTGATACAGTTGTGATATCTATATATATGTATGAAATGCTTATATATGGTAATGTAGGTGCAACTACATGAAATGCAAATGTTTTTGGTGTGTCATTATACTCAGTCATGTGATAGCAGGCTACACAGACTCGAGAAGGATGATGAAAGTCAACCAAGAAAGGGGGATGAAAGATAGAAGATATGAAAGTGAAAGAGCTTCTTGTGCGTTATCATCATTGAAATTTATTATGGCAAGTAGGTTATGACAATCGAGGCATATGTTCAACCCAGAAAGTCATTGTACCTGTTTGCATGGAGATAAGACAGTCACAAACAAGGAATGCTCTAGTTCACACTAGACTCACAGTGTCCTCATAACCTTGGACAAGTCATAGCATTACTAAGAGACAATCCATAGACAGCAAATACAAATAGGTGACGATACCCCATCCTCGCCTTTCTAGTCAAAGACATCCTGTAGATAGAATCTCTAGTCAGAGACATCCTGAAAAAGCTAAAAGACATGTCACCAAAAGATAAAATCAAAAGAAAACCAAGACTCAACACCAACATCCACTGTAGTCCTCAAGTTTAGTGTCTCTTGTCACTTGTATAAGTCTTATTTGATTGTGGCCACAATGTTTACTTTCACAAAAAGGATAGATAGCACTGAACCATATGTTGTCTGAGTCTGTTGAAAGATTTGATTTGTTGAAGCCCATTGTTGCTACTGTGTCTCATCTGAAACTGACTGAATCCATGAAACTGATACTTTATTGTGAAGAAGATGAAACTTTATTACGGATCTATGATGCAAATGTTGCTTTATTGCAGATTTGTGTGTGGATAGACTGAAGGAAGCTGGAAGAAACTATACTCCTCGAAACATGTGATTTTCTCAGTTCCACACCCATCACTAGACGTAGGATTTTCCTTAGCCACAGATAGGAGCTGATTTATTATGGATGGAAAGGGATGGAAAGGAAGGTTTATTATGGATGGCGAACCAATCTTGGGTAGATCAATAACAAGCCATGATGGGAATGGGTAAGTTTTATTGTGGATGAATAGGTTGTGAGTGTGTGCAAAGTGAAAGGATGAAATTGAATCCTGAAGGAGGGAGGAGCAATGTCTCTATACATAGCGTTGGTGACCCAGTTTTCACCATGGTACTTGCCCAGGGCACCACCGAAGTGGTTTTCACCATTGGACGAAATTATTTCTCTTTACTTTTTTTATTTTTCAATGTTTTTTGTGTCACAAGGCGCCTATTTGCCAGGTTTTCACCAAGTAACGATTTTTTTGTTTTATAATTTTTTTTGTATTTTTGAAATTTTTGAATTTTTTTGTATTTTTTTGAATTAGGATACTTTGAAGAGTTATGCGTAAAACCTGCAAAGGTGCATGCTATTGATAGGATCCTCCAAAGGTTCACCTTCTGTAGTTGAGAGCTGATATGCCCTAGATCCATATGCTACTATAATGATGTAAGGACCAAGCCAATTTGGTTCGAACTTGCCCTTCTTCTCTCTATCTTGCTGATTTTTGGGGTTTTCTTTGAGAACCAAATCACCTACCTCAAATATGCGAGGCTTGACTCGATGATTGTAGCTGTGACTCATTCGTTGTTGATAAGCCTTGAGATGATTAAAAGTAGTTTGTCTTCGTTCATCCAATAGTTCAAGTTCTTGTAAGCGAGAGACCCTATAGTCTTCATCATTGATAATGTTTTGCAAAGAGACTCGTAAAGAGGGTAGCTCGACCTTAATAGGAAAGATGGCTTCAACGCCATAGAAAAGTGAATAGGGTGTAGCTCTTGTAGGTGTGCGGACACTTGTGCGGTATGCCCAAAGTGCAGGATTAAGTTGGATATGCCAATTACGGCCAGCGTCGTCAACTGTCTTTTTTAGGATTTTAAGGATTGTCTTATTAGATGCCTCATCTTGACCGTTACCTTGGGGGTAATATGGCATGGAGAAATGATGGGAGATATGGAAGCAGTCACAGAGTTCATGAACATCCTAATTTTTGAAGGGACGCCTATTATCAGTGATAATGGAAATAGGAATACCGTATTGGCAAATGATATAGTTGAGGATGAATGTAGCAATCTGTTTTCCAGTGACTTGTGTGAGAGGCACGACTTCAATCCATTTTGTGAAATACTCTGTGGCAGTGATAATGAATTTATGACCATTGGAAGAAGGAGGGTGAATCTTGCCTATGAGATCGAGTCCCCACTAACAAAAGGGCCAAGGAGACACAATTGGTTGAAGTTCTTGCGCTGGCGCATGTATGAGGTCTCCATGAATTTGACATTACTTACATTTCTTGACAAACTGATATGAGTCTTTTTCCATATTGGGCTAGTAATATCCAGTCCTGATGAGTTTCTTGGCTAAGGTAGGACCACTAGCATGTGGACCACATATCCCTTCATGTACTTCACGTAATGCAATCTGAGCTTCGTCGCTTTCTAAACATCTAAGAAGAGTGCCATCTAGATCTCATCGGTATAGGATATCAACTAAAATGACATATCAAGAAGATTGGCAGATGAAAGTGCGACATTGGTTATTGGATAGATCAGAAGGTAGGGTATTGTCACGAAGGTATGTGAAAATGGAACCATATAACTGGGACTCAGGACCGATGACATATATCATCTCAGTAGGAATGATTTCATATGAAGGAACCAAAAGGTTATCCACCAAGAACTCATAGTGGGTCTCATTTGGAGGTAGATCGATCAGTGAAGCAATTGTAGCCATGGCATTTGCAGCTCGATTCTGCTCTCTTGGTATCTGCTCAAAGTCTATCTTTGTGAAATGTTGTTTCAGGTCATCCACCATTTGTTTGTAAGGCATTAATTTTTCATCCTTTGTTTGGTAATCATCAGTTGCTTGATGGATTACAAGTTGAGAGTCCCCAAAAACATGAAGTTCCTGGATCTTCCACTGAACTGCAATCTGTAATCCAGTTGTTAATGCCTCATATTCCGCTATATTATTAGTGCAAGGAAATGATAAACGGTATGATTTTGGTATAGAATCCCATTAAGGAGTTATAAAGAGGATGCCAGCTCCTGCCCCATGCTGTGTGTATGAGCCGTCGAAGTACAGTTGCCATGGCTTCTCATGTGACATTGTTAAAATGGATTCATCTGGAAATTCTGAACTTAGAGGAACATCATCTATCATGGGAGCATCTGCTAATTGATCTGCGATGGCTTGTCCTTTTATTGCTTTTATGTCCACATACTTGATGTCGAATTCACTCGGGATCATTACCCATTTGGCTAGTTGCCCAGTAAGCGTTGCTTTATTGAGAAGGTATTTCAACGGATCGATCCTCGCAACCAACTTAGTCTTATGAGTTAGCATGTAATGTCATAATTTCTGCAAAGCGAAGACCACGGTGAGACATGCATGCTCAATTGGTGTGTAGTTTAGCTCATATCTAACCAATGTGCGACTAATATAGTATACTGCTTTTTCTTTGCCCTTAGCAATTTGTTGTGCTAAGAGTGCCCCCAGTGTTGTTGGAGTAGCTGATATGTATAGTAACAGAGGCTGATCTCGAACTGGTGGCATCAAAACTGGTGGATTCAAAAGATAATCTTTGAGTGTCTGGAAAGCCTGTTGATAGTTACCATCCCATTTGAATTTTATGTTTTTATGTAGAAGGTGCTGGAAGGGATTACATTTATCTGAAATTATATGAATCTTCATATGGACTGGAGTCTCCCTTGTAAAGACCAAAGTTGACTAATATTTTTTGGTGGTTGCATCTCTAGGATGGCCTTGACTTTTGTTGGATCAGCTTCGATTCCTCTTTTTGATACAATGAATCCTAGGAGATTTCTGGAGGTTACCGCAAAGACACATTTCTTGGGATTTAATCTTACTTTGTATTTTTCCAACTGATCAAAGATGACTGAAAGTATGTCCAAATGTGTATTTCTGTCTATTGATTTGCCCAAGAGGTTGTCAACATAATCTTCCATAGTTATGTGCATGAGATCGTGAAAGATAGTAGTCATGGCTCTTTGATATGTAGCACCTGCATTTTTTAGCCCAAAGGGCATGACATTCCAACAGAAAGTTCCCCAAGGACAAGTGAATGATGTTCTGTGTTGATCTTTAGACACGATCTTTATTTGATTATAACCAGAGAATCCATCCATCAACGATAACATTTCATGACCTGTTGTGAGATCTACAATCAAATCTATGTTTGGTAATGGGAAGTCATCCTTAGGACAAGCTTTGTTGATGTCTCTGAAATCTGTACATATTCTGATGCTGCGATTTGGTTTACTCATGGGCACTAAGTTGGAGATCCATTCAGGATAATCAATTGGATGTATGAATCCGACATCCAATAATTTCTCAAGCTCTGCTTTGACCAATAATGCAACTTGTGGATGCATCTTTCTTAATTTCTATTTCATTGGTTTTGCCCCCAGTTTAACTGTCAAATGATGCATTACTAAATCCGGATCTAATCCAGGCATATCAGCGTATGACCATGCAAAGTTGATTTGTCATTCTTTGAAGAAACTTACGAATTTTGACCTTTCTGACTCTGTCAATGATTGAGCTAGGAATATGTTGTGTGGAACCTCTTCTGTACCAATGTTTGTTTTGATAGTCTCCTCTACGAACATGGATGACTTTTCCTCATATGATGCTGGGAGAATGTCGAGCCTTCCATCTTTGGGTGCCTCAGAGAGGTTTTCGCCCTCAGATACGTCCTTTCTTTTTACTTTTTTGGGGTTAGACAGCGCCACAGTGTGGTTTTCGCCATAAGACCCTTGGTTTGTTCTTATTTTCACATTTTTGCGAGTGGAAGGTCCGACGCCCTCACCAAAATATGCCATGCTATTGATTTCTATAGTGTATCCTGCTTTATGGTCCCTAGGGGGAAGATCATCTCGTATGCCAAGATAGTCAATAAAAGCTTCATCATTTTGGAATGTGTCAAACTGTGCAGGTCCTTCATGATCCCAGTCAATGAGTTGGTGGTGAACAAGGGGAAGGCCTTTAATGTCTTCGAAGTTAGCGGGGCTAAGAGTGAAGATGCAGTTATATTCGAGTATGTCAAGGTAATTATCAAGGTCATCGATGGCACTCTCCTCATCAGTCTCGATCGCGAACAAATCCAAATTATCATCACTAGTAGCTCATTCTGGGACAGGTGTTCTCATCCTATGTGATTTCAACCTAGGACCTTGAGACAAGGACTGTGTGGAATCCTCATGGGTTGTTTCTTGACCAACCTTGAATCTTTTATAAAATTCCTCTTCTTCTATGGGTTCATCTGTCTCTCTGAATGTCTCGGTGAGCTCGTAGTCACTGGAGGATTTGTTTGAACCCCATTCCCATTTGTTGGAGTCTGTGGAATAGCGATCCTCTTGTTGAATTTTGGCAGCTTTGATTTGTAAGGCTTCTTCTGTCCTTTGATTGTGGACCTTGGAAGTTAGGAAACCTAGTCCCTTCGAGCATTCCTTTTTGAATGTCAATTCAGGTTGTAAAGGTTCAATGATGCCTTCCTTTCGTAACCCAAGAGGGCTTTTTCCATCATACCCAAATTTTTGTAGGATCTTGAAACCTTTGCCATATTTCTCACATGGTAGACTAATGTGATCTTGTGTATCATCTTCAAGGTCTTTGTAAAGCATTTTGTAAAAGTCTTCCTCTTCCAGTTCACCCCATCTTTGAAAGGTAGTAGGGTCCCATTTGAGTACAATGATGGATACTTTCTTGTTAGGATGTGGTCTTCCATATTCTTTTAGTGAACTCATGACTTGTTGTAAGTACATGGTCTGATTTAAAGTGTATTCCCCCATGCCCTTGTCCTGAAACTTGCCTTTAAGCTCACCTTGTTTTGATGTCGAGGGTTTTAATGACTCAGGATCAATGTATGCTGAAGAAGTAACAGCTTCACGATTACTGGGAATGATGGTCTCAGTTTTTGATCTCAGGTTATTGCAGTATATGAACAGATTAGGATCACCATTAACTGTTACCTCCACTCCATTGTGAGGAAACTTAATGCATTGGTGATATGTAGATGGGACTGCCCCCATTTCATGAATCTAAGGACGCCCTAGCAATATGTTGTAAGTGAGATCTAGATCTAGGACTTGACAAACCACATCCTTCGTAACTGGCCCAACTCTGAGAGGTAAGGTGATTGTGCCCTTGGATGAACGCTCTTCATCATCATATGCCTTGATGGTGATTTTGTTTGTAGAATTCACAGCTTTATCAGAATATCCCAATTGTTTAATTGTGCTCAATGTACAAATGTTTAGACCAGCTCCTCCATCTATCAAGACTCATTTTATTCGATGTTTTTGTATGAAGGCTTCAATGTGTAAAGGTGCATTATGTGGTTGACTTACAGAGGCGTCATTGACTTCTATGAATGTAAGAGAGTGTGGAATGGAAAGGTATCCCACCATGGCTTGAAACTAGTCCACGTTCAGATTAGTAGGGATAGGAGTGTCTCTCAAGATTTTGTCAAGAATGGCTTTATGTGCGGGGGATATGCGTAAGAGCTCAAGGATGGAGATGAGCGTGGGTGTCTCCCCTAACTATTCTACAAGGTCGTACTTAGGCTTGGTTGATGAAGAAGGGGTGTTTTTGGCTGGAGCACCTTGCAAAGTGAATTTACCTCTATGGGTTGTAACATGACATTCAGAGGTAGGTTCAGAAGAAGATCCAACACCTTTTAGGACAATCTTGGGTCTCTGGGTAGAATTCTTAGGGTTTTTGTCCTTGATGATTATGGTAGAGGCGTAATTGTCCATCGAAATGTGATTGATAGTTGAATCATAGTTATAGGTTGCTCTGGTATAGATGGTTTGGTCATTTGTGGCTTTAGCTTTTCCCTTGTCATGCTTTGGGAATGGTTCCTTAAACATCTCATGTTCTTGATTCGATGAGTGTCCTTCAATCTCAATGTCACCTCTATCAATGAGATCTTGTATGATGTTCTTTAGTCGATGACAATTTCCTGTCTTATGACCCTTGCTCTTATGAAATTCACAATATTCATCATCATTCCACCAATTTGGTTTAACCTTTGGTTCATATGGAGGAAAATCTGGAATCGTGATTACCTTGTTTGCCACTAGCTTTTTGAAAACTGACTCAAGTGGTTCTCCCAATGGAGTGTACTTCATTCATGATTTAGAATTTGTTTGAGTATTCACCTGATTGTTTGTAGAGCTTGATCCGGAAAAAACGATTTTGGGTCGTACTGTATTGGCATCTACAACACCATCATTGTCTGTGTTCTTGTTTTTGTTCCAAAATCTTGGCTTGTCTTTTCCTTTAAAGTCCTCTTTGTTTTCCTTGAATATCTTGACGATGCCTTGCTCAATTAGGACCTTCTCTGTTGCTAAGCTTTTTTCAATGACGTCCTTGAAGGTAGACAAACAGGCTTTTCTTAGATCATAGCCAATGTCTTTGTTAACATTTTGGGTGAACATTTCTACCATTTGTTTTTGTGGAATTTCACAAGAGCATCTGCTGGCTAAATTCCTCCATCTTTGTAAAAATGATGCAAAAGACTCTCCCTCTTTTTGCTTAGTGTTGCACAAAGTAGTGACTGATATGTCCATCTCTATGTTTTAGGAGAAATGTTGGATAAATGCCTCTACTAAGTCACCCCATGACTTAATTCTAGGTGGAAGTTGGGAGAACCATTCCATAGCTTGATCACCTAGGCTTTGTGGGAATAATCTCATCAAATATTTCTCTTCTACTGCTACCTCAATGCAAGCTATGAAAAACTATCTTATGTGTGCCTTAGGATCCCCTTTGCCTCTGTACTTATCAAACTTAGGTGTCACAAAGTGTGTAGGAAAAGGAGGCATTGGAATGCTCTTGTCAAATAGATAAGGACATATGTCTCTCATTGTGTAAGTTGGCTTCAGTGTATTTATGTCCTCCATTTTCTTTTGTAAGTCCCTGATTTGTTGCTCCAAATTGTTCTTAGGTGGAGATCGACTTCTTGGACCATACCCTATGCTTGAGGCACCAATTGGAGGAGGAGCATGTTGCATATATGGATGATATTGATCATACACATGTTCATATGGAGGAGGTCTATAGTGATCCTGCATATATGGACCACTTGGTATAGATTCATGTTGAGGAATGTAATATCTATTTTGTCCATGTATACCATACTCTACAGGCATGTCATGTTCTAATGTGTTGCCCCCAAATTTGACACGGGGTTTCCTTGTGTCCAAATTTTGAGCATGCCTTTGAATATCCAATTGCTTTGGTGGTTGATCCTTAGCATTGGTCTGTGATTGAGCATATCTTTCTGCATAAGACTTCCATAATGGTCTACGAAGGTGAGTATCATATGCATGACCATGTGTATGTGGGACCTCTAGTTTTTGAAACAAAGATGATGGTGATTTAGGCACAAGATGTGGTCTTCTATTGCCTCCACTATTAGGCCTCCTTTGATCCATGTTGGAGTGAGGTTGTTGCAAAGGTCGATTTTCCATTATTTGAGACATGTCAAAATCGTGAGGTATCTTGGCTCCACTTTGTGCCATCATTTGTAAGAAGTATTGTCTATCCCTCCTCATTATTTCCTCAACCAATCGATTGAAATGGGGATTCATAATGGATTCTTCCACATCTGCTGAATGTACTGAAAAGTTGTCCATATCATCATTGTGTGTATCATTGTTGTTCCTAGTGTCCATGTCAGGTAATGTGTTATGATTAGTATTGAAAAAGACACCATTTTCATACTCATAGACACTCATGTTTGCGGACTCTTGAGCCTCTTTAGTTTCTCTCCTAGATTTTTGAAGATGGGTTTCAACCATGAACTAGGTATTGACCAAGATATGTGAGACTAGATGAAAATGGAAAAAGTATGGAAGACCAAGAGTTGGATGGAATGTAAATGAATCTGAGATGTACTTGCAATGTCCAAAGTGTAAGACCAAGTATGTATGTAGTAGAGTAGGTGTGACTTCCAAAGAGAGGATAGTTTCTCTTGATGAGGTAAGTTGACCTTGACTCTAAGTAAGACCAAATGAGACCCAAAGGTGATAGACCTTGATGAGGGACCACTTAGCAAAGTGTTGTTGTATGTAGTGTGTTGAAAAAGTATGATGAGGACAAGCAAGTGACCTTTTGACTCAAGTTTAGACAAATGTGAATGTAATGCAAGATGTAAAGCAATGATGGACTTTGTGAGACCCAAAGACAGGTTGAATGCTAGATGAAAACCTGGAGAAACAACCTAGGAAGCTCAAGAATTCTGAAACTGATTGTGTTTGTTTGTTGGACTGTAAAAGTTTTTTCAATTCTGAACACAAACGTGCCTATATATTGCATAGACGCGATTTCCTGACACAGACATGGTTCTGTTTAACACAGAAGCGTTTTGGAGATTTTTTTGTAAATTGCAATGTTGATTCTAGAAACATAGACGCGTTTCTACCCTTCAGAGATGCGGTTATACAACACAAACACTATTATGTCCGACATAGATGTGTTTCTGAGATTTTTTTGTAAATTGCAATGTTGATTCTGGAAACACAGACGCATTTCTACCCTTCACAGATGCGGTTATACAACACAAACGCTATTATGTTCGACACAGACACGTTTCTGCAAAATTTGTGCTATTTTTTTTTTTCAATTTGTGAAGTTGTTTTGTTGTGACCAAATCTGACTATTTGACTATTTTTCGAGACAAGAGGACACAGTGTTGATGAAGACTCAATGTTTACAAGCGTCTAGTACTCCACACAAAAAAAGATTCAAAGAAAGTGTGTTGTTTGATGTAAAATTGTTTTGCATACACGTGAAGACACAAAAGACACAATGTTTTGTTGTTTGGTCTTGAATGTTTGATTGTTTAAAATAAGTCAAGCACAATTCTTATGGCTGGCCAAGACAATAGTTGTTGATCCCACATGGGGTTTTACCCCCGAGGCTATGCTATTCAGAGCGGATACCTAGATGCTTGACCTCACTGGGTCCACCCTCGGCAAACTTTGTATCTCTACTAAGAACCGTATGTGTGTGGGCTGCTACCAGAGGTCTGACCTCCTGCCCCAACAACTAGAAGGATTTGGGCTTCTAAAACAAAAAGGTGCTAGTAAGGGCATCCACTCGTGTGGCCATACATGCGGCACTTTCAGCTCTATAAATACAGAAGGCTCCCAATCGGTAGGGGTTATGCCCTACAACTGATCAAATAAATTTAATCAAATGGGTTTATGGGGAGACATAGTGTCGGTATGAACTAATCAGCACACGTTATTCATAGTTTTCACCATGAATACAGTTATTTATAGTGGTTTGGAAGAAGATGGCTTTTCTTTTGCTACCACTAGGGTCATTCTCTTCTCACTAGTAGTCCTAATGACCACACGGGAAGACAGGCCCTCTAAAGATTAAATAAAAAGAGCCTATTGCTCAAGACACAAAAGACAATGAATCAATTTTAGTGCACCAATTGAAGTGTTTGCTATTCTATTGAAAACAAAGCACACAATAAAAATAAATAAAAATCAAAAACCCTTGCCAAAGACCTGCAACAAACATTTGTTAGTAGTTTGGATTGTTTCAAATAATCACCCCTTCCTGCAAGCACACAAGTTAAGTAAATTTTAAATCCAAAAGACTTTGTGAAAATAGGGGCCTTCAACCAAATGATTTTGCTTTCAAGACAAGCTGCACCAATTTCGTTAGCTAGATCTGAAAATGTTAGCTCATAATAAACCAAATCTGAAACATTAAATGCAAGACCAAAAACTAAATCAATAAACTCCAAAAATAAAATCAATGCACACAGATGCGGTTACCCCAGACACAGACGTGACTCTCTGACGCAGAAGTGCTTTTGTGAGACACAAACGCGGCTCCAGAACCCATATGCGACTTTTGGGCATAGACACGTCTAAAAACACCGTAGACGTGATTGAGGAACACAGACGCAGTTTTTGGAATCTGCAAAATAAAATACTGTTGAGGACATAGATGCGATTCTAGATGTCACAGATGCGGCAAAAAATCAAAAACGCGATCCAAAAGTACGCAGGCATGAAAGTACCAAAATGTCATCGAAAATGTCAGATCTGCAACTTCAAACACAACATCTACAGTAAAATGTTAAATGCAAAAGGGACAAGAGTCCCACCGGGCGTGCCAAAATGTTTATGGTGAAAATAGATAACAACAATGATGAAAGACTAAATAGATTCAACCACAAAATCCTAGCTTAACAACAACAAAGATCCACCATAACATATGAAGATTACCTAAGACAATGCAAATCAAATGAAATCACAAAGATTATACCATCACATGTCCAATAGGGTTTGGATCTCCATTCTTCCTATCTCCATTGATCTTGCTTGATATATTTGCTCTCAGATTTTATGTGCACAAGAGCTCAACAAAGAACAGAATGTGGTTGCAAGTAGGATTGCATATGCCTAGTAGTCAATTGATCAAGTGGTTAGCCAGGGTTT
The DNA here is from genome assembly GCF_030272615.1 of Cryptomeria japonica. NCBI lineage: Eukaryota > Viridiplantae > Streptophyta > Pinopsida > Cupressales > Cupressaceae > Cryptomeria > Cryptomeria japonica. The sequence goes on along the minus strand of NC_081407.1, from coordinate 217,230,384 downwards.
GATAATGAAGGAAGCATCTCCTTATATAGAAGACACTATATGAAATGGAGGGATAAGATTGAGAGGTGTAAAAGGACGTCGGCTATGATTAGAGGGTAGGTAAAAGAAATAATAAAATAATGAAAGGGGTAGGTAGTGTATGAATTAAGAGATGAATGACATGTGTCATGGGTAGAAAAGGTTAATAAATTAATTAAATAAATAAAAATTTATTTAATTAATAGAAGGAATGGGATAATTAAATAAATAAGATATTTATTTAATTTAGGAAAAGGATAATTTAAATAAATAAATGTATTTATCTAAATGAGAAATAAGGCTAGAAGAGGATAAATGAATTAATTAAATAAATAAGGATTTATTTAATTAATAGATGAATTAGGCTAAAGTAATTAAATAAATAAAGATATTTATTTAATTAGATTGGACAATTTTGGGTGTCTACACTAGCATCACTTTTAAAATAAAGAGGTGATCGGTCCCCTTCGTCCTATGAGTATCTGATAGAAGATTGAAGGACCTTTTTCAGTTCAAGGACAAGAGGTTAATTGATGCAATGAAAATGGTAATGGGGGAGGGTATTAATCATATTATTCATTGATATAGGACAAATATGGATGTATATTCATTAATGGCAGTATGGCGACTATAATTTGAAGCCTCGATAGACTCTGTGAACTAGTACTAACAGAGTATTTGTTAGGGATGAACTTAATCTTTGGATGGGCGGTGCCTGGGGAAGGCTTTGATATGTCTGAAGGTGTCAATGATGGTGCTCCTACAGATAATTTTCTATTTGTGAGATGGTAGGATCGCGAACTAAAAGAAAGGTTCTTGGCATTAGTGTGACATGGGTGGGAGGCTTTGAAGACCTTCATGGAGTTGATGCATGTGGAAGAGTAACTGAGGGAGGAAATGGAGGAGGCTAGGCGGGAGGTGGGGTGCAAGTTACGACTAAGAAAGAGAAAGATTTATGTAGATGTAGCTCATTCCAAGCTATGTGGTGGTTCTGCTCAAACGTTCTATGTTATTTGTGTCTATTTTATATGTCCATCAATTCGGCTGAACTCTTTTCTATAATCTTTTAGGTTAATAGTTAATTTCTCTTGGTATATGTTATTATGTAAGTATTTGAGCATAGTTTGAGTTCGTTTTGGTGTCTGTCTAGATGTTTTTGCAAGGTTTTTTGTGATTTAGAATAGATTTAAGGGAAGTTTAGAAAAGGAGGCTTGAAGGAAGTTGGATAAAAGGGGGTTGCATAAGTTTAATCTAAGTTTAGAAAAGGAGGCTTGAAGAAAGTTGGATAAAGTGAACTAGTGTGAATGGTAGGAGTTTTGTTGGGCAAGGAGAGATTTAAAAGGAACAAAAGGAATTATGGTTGAGAATTTAGACATCACTTTTAGCTTGTGAAAGTTTATTGTGGTTACATGAGTTGTGACCAATGAAATGATAAAATATGTTGAAATATCCATTAGTCAAGGACATATTTCTCACATATATAAAATTACATATATCCATTCCTATAGTTTTACACTTATCTTAGTTCATTGGAGGCCTAATATAGAGAAGAATGTTGTTGCATGATCACAAATAATACAATCACAACATGCACAATAGTTTGTAGTATGCACTCACAATTAAATTTTAGATCAATTCCACAAAATTTCACATATTGCAGGAATATGATATCAAGATTATGATAGTTTATTATTTTACAAACTTAATGATTCCCAAAGGGGAAGAGAATACCTTAACAATCTATAGCATTACTAGACATTGAGAGGAATATAACCAACATTGAGAGGAATATAACCATCAATATGTCACCTTAAGCTAGCATTGAATTTTGATTAAATGATCACACACACACACACACACACACACACACACACACACACACACACACACACACACACACACACACACACACACACACACACATATAGACACATACAAACACACACATATATACATATACCTATATACATACACATATACATACATATACAAATACATATAAATATACATATACATATACATATACATATACATATACATATATACATACATATATATACATATATAGCATAGATGGTAGATAATGGTAAACACATCAAATATCTCAGAAAAATAAATAGAGAGAGAGATGGCTATATATATGTATGTACAAACACACACACATAATACAATCAAAACAAGAAAAATAGTATGTAGTATCCACTCCAAAAGAGAACAACTATTTAGCTAATCATAGGTTAGTACATCTCTCTCTCTCTCTCTCTCTCTCTCTCTCTCTCTCTCTCTCTCTCTCTCTATATATATATATATATATATGCATATGTATTTGTATGTATTTATGTGTATGTATGTATGTAAGTAAGTATGTATGTATGTATATATACATATGTATATATATGTATATATGTATATGTATATTATGTGTATGCATATGTATATGTCTGTATATATATATATGTGTGTGTGTGTGTGTGTGTGTGTGTGTGTGTGTGTGTGTGTGTGTGTGTGTGTGTGTGTGTGTGTGTGTCTGTGTGTGTGTGTGTATGTATATTGTTGGCATGATCATTGTAAGGTCTAACGAGCTTCATTGTACAAATCATCTAACAAGGTGATCCATTAGCTTGGATTTGAAATCCACTATCGAGGTTACTCCTAATAGGGTATTACCTTTAACTAGGTATAGCTCCTAATAGGGCTTTGGGATCTTTAACAAGATTTGCTCCTAATAGATCACTTTGTAGACCTTAATGGGTTAGTTACCTATTTCTGCAAATAGTTAACTTGTGAGTCCCATCTCACCATGGTTTTTCCCACTTGGATTTTCCATGTATAAACACTTGTGTTATGGTGAATTTTATACTTCTTGTGAATTATTTTATTAAACTTTGCATTGCATGCAAATTCTTAAGTAAACTGGTTAATTGTTTTTACCGGTCTAGCTTTAAAGTGTTATTGTTTTTGTTATCACTGATTGAGTCCCCCTCTCAATGTTTTATAAGTCTATAAATTGGTATCAGAGCCTAAATTACTTAAGGCTTAATCGCTTGGAAGGAAATCCTAAAACCATTATTGGGGATATGAGTTATAGAGAGATGGCTAGAGTATTTGATGCAACCAAGGAAGAGCTTCAAACCCTGAGAGGCAAATTCAAAGCTTCACAAGTAAAAAGGATAGAGTTGATTGAGCAATTATTGGAGATCTCTGACAACATCTCTTCAAATGAGGCCAAGATTGATGCATTGGCTAAAGAAGTGGAGAAATTGAATGGTGAAAAGCTCAACCCAAGGAGAGAACTTGAAGCTCTTATAATCTGTATGAGTCAAGAACTTGAAGCAAGGAGAGCAGCTGAAGACCTAATCAAAGAGAAGGATCATGATATTTCTAAGATCAAGCAGGAGAATGCAGCTTTTCATGAACACTGTGATGAGGAGAAGGAAGAGAATGAAACATTATAGTTAGAGCTTGAAATGGAAATGTCTCTTAGAGATACTCTTACAAAGAATAATGAAGATCTTACCAAAGAGCTTACTGAGGCTAATGGAAATCTTGGGAAATTAAACAAGAGTTCCTCCATGCTAGATGAATTGATCCAATCTTAGAGGATGAAAGGTGACACATCTGGATTAGGATTCAATACATCTGACAAAGGAGAATTTTTTGGTACAAAGAATAACATGCATAAAGGTAAAACTACTCCTAAGGCTAAGAAGCCTACCAGTAAGAAGGATTACAAACCTAGATATACTGTTAATATTTTTAGAAGCAAATCTAATGAGAACACGGGCTATAATGCTCATACTAGATATGTGTCTAGAAGATTTGAAGGTCATTGTTACACATGCAACATGTATGGACATAGATCAGTTGAATGCAGATATGGAGCGAACAATCTAACACCTCACATTAATCCAAGCCCTATCGATGACTAGAGAAGGACCTATGAGAACTGGAGAAACAGGAACTTGCAAAAACCCTATGTCAACCAATTTAGTCCCTATGAAATGGAAAAAGTAACCAATGTGATTTGTACAATTTTCAATAAATATGGACATGTGGTTATGAACTGTACCTTAGAGAGCATCTAGGATGGCCTGCTATCATTGTCACAAACAGGGACACATTGTCTACACAAGAAGATAGTCTTTTTATTACTATAGATGTTATGGAGTCTATGGAATTAGATAAAACAAAATCTTATAATGTATTGTCTCAAGTTCCACAAGGTGTTTCCATCAAAGGTGATTTGAAAAGTTACATAGATTATAAAATTGAGGATCTGGGATCATTGGCAATCTATTCTCAAGATAAATCTTTGTGTGATAAGAATGGGAAAATAAAACCTAAATATATTAAGGTTTATGAAAAGGGTTTTCATAATCCAACCTATTTTCTAGAAGATTTTGAGGAAGAACATGTCAGGATTATCCTTAGTCGTTTACATGGTAGGAACATGTATCTTGATAGATCTCACACCATCACAAAGTAGGCAATTCATGTAGTAATTGGTTTCTACCAAACCAGTCAAGTACCAAATTTCAAGAAAATCTCAAAGGAGACTGTTATTGCATTGACAAAGACCACTGCTAATGGTCTTGCTATATTAGTCAATAACATTGCAAATCTAGGAGTTAAGTTTGCAACAATGGTTATTAACTATCGATTCCAGTCCAGCTGGATGAACAGTGTAGCATCTACTATTGTGCATGTTGCCTACATGATGAAAAGTTTAAATATGGACAACTATTAATTTGTCTATTCTTCTACTTTCATAATTTCATTCCAAGAATTAGTGATAAACCATGGTCTAAGAACATACCAGTTAGAACCCAAATCAATAATAGCATTAAGGTTGTGAAGAACACATTTCCTATTGTCATGAATAGGTATTTCGATGAGTTTCAAAAGAAGATGAGCATGAGATTAAGGTTATCTGATGAAGTGGTGAAACACTTTGAAAAAGACATTTGTTTCACTGTAACCACTGACTTTTTTCTTATGGAGGCCATTGAGCCTAGAGAAGAAGAAATGGAAGAAATGAGCTATGAAGTCAACTATGACTTACTAATCAGTTATGCCAACAACCTTCTGGTATCTCCTAAGGATACTAAGAAGAAAATACTCAGAACTTTTCAAGAAAGGATTGCACCTACTCAACCTAGTAGTGCCAAGGAGAAAAAGAAGAAAGTTGATCAACTAGCTTTTGTGACCACCGGTACAAGAGTAACTAGAAGTACTCAAATCAAGAAGGAACCAGTACCCAAGGTAAATGCAAAGAAGCAGAATGCAACAAAGAAGAGAGGTAGACATCTCATTCTTCAAGTAGAATCTATGGAAACTGAAACTGAAGAAGAATCAAAGAAGATGAAATTGACTGGTAAGAAATCCAAACCAGTAGGAGACATTTCCAAGAAAAATACTCCTATTGATGTTTCTACATTCAAACCAATGAGAGATTTTGAGAGGATATTAAAAGCACTAAGGAGAAAGCAGTTTGATAATGTAAAAGAATATTTTGATTCATTTGATGAAGGTCAGAAACAACAAATTGTTCAAGAGGTAATCAATCACCTATGTCAATACAATCAGTTTCCACAAGATATTAAAAAAGACATTTATAATTATTTATATTCAATTCTTGAAAATAAATGGAAGTTGATTTTAGAAAAGGACCAAGAAATTATTGATAGAGTTTTTGCTCAATATTTTCCTGAGTTGTCTCAAGATGAATTATTAGGATTGCTTGCTAAGTACAAAGGATAATTTCATTCTAAGTCAAGGAGACTGAAATTATTGGATGGAAATATTCAACTTGTTGAAGATGATACTCATCATATAGCTCAAGATATTCAAAGGATGGATGCACTATTGAAAAGACATGAAAATAAACCTAATCAGATTGAGACTAGAGCTCCACCAGAGCTAGATGCTAAAGAGTTTATTACACCAGATGTAGTATATCCTGACAAGAATAAGGATTATAGAAGTTGTCCACTAGTTATATTCTTTATGGATGATACTGGAGAAATCCAAGATACTATTGACACAACTAGTAATTTCATTGAACCAGTTGAGGAAACTGAATAGCTATCGTATATTGTTGGTGAACAATTAACAGAGGAAGCATCAGTTACTGAACCTAGTGTGGGTATTCAACCACCACCAGGAAAGAATAATAATATTGAAAGTCAACTACCACATAGGAAAAACAAACAGAGATGGAGAAAGAGAATAAGGTTGAAGCGAAAAAGGATGAAGAGGAGAAAGTAAAGAAGGAGAAAACAATAGTTGATGATGATGGTGATGATGAATCAATAAGAATACAAGGTCCAATTAATATGGACAAATTGAGAACATCTAAATTGATGAATATTGCTACTATTATACAATCCCAGGATCAAAATAAAAGGTTGAAAGAGTAGAGAAAAGAAGCGGAGACTATACAAACTATTGTTGACATTCTGTCAAGTCTCCTACAAGAGGCTAACATTGGCAATTTGTCTACCTCTATTGCCAAACTTGAATAGTTGGTTGCTGATGCAATTGACCAACTGAAATCACTTGAAGAGGCAAAACATTCCTTAGCTGAAAAAGGTTACAGGAAGAAAAGGGGAGAACAACTGATGTAAGATGTTGATAAAGGCAAGATTGCTTTATCTGTAAATAAAGATCTTTTGAGAACTGCTATCGAAACTGGAGGTAAACTTTTGGCCAATACATCTAAAGTCTCATTTTTCTATTCATATTTGAAGAAGAGGCGAGAAGATACAGAAAAGGAACTAGAGAGGACAAGTAATGCTTATATACTAGTATAGGATTCGACTTTAAATTTTGGCAAATCGCTTGATGCTTTGCAACATGTATTAGATGTTTATGATTTTGAATAGGTTATATGAATCAAATCCTTGAAAGAAATGAAGAACAAGTTGATTCCAAAATTTGAAATCCTACAGAGGGCATACAAGGATTCAGAAGTGGTTTTGGCTACCCCGGAGATGAGCACAGTGGAAGCAATGGAAGAATTTGCTGCACAAATTATGACAGTTGTTGAGATCATTGAAAGATTTTTAGAAACATGGGATAATGATTTTGCATAGATCAAGATTCATTACAGTGACATTTTCTTAAGAATTACATTGTAGTCACCTTAGAAAACTCTTATATTCATATATATGTAGTTTTTGATGCAAATTTTGATGTAATATGTATGTATTTTACTTTTCAATTTGGCATTGTTGTCAAAGGGGGAGTAGAAATATGTATGTGTGTTGTGAAAAGTTTTTATGTACTGTTAAGGGGGAGTCTGTACATTTTTGTAAGCACCCTTAGCTATAAAATTTTTGAATTGTTGCCATCAATGCCAAAGGGGGAGATTGTTGGCATGATGATGATTTTTGTATTGGTTGAATTTATGTGTTTTCATTGATGGCACACACACACACACATATGTTTTGATTGTCTTAGTTAAGTCAAACTAGTACTACTTTTAAGTCTTCATAATGCAAACCAATATCATATGTATAGAAAAGTCTAACCGGTATGAAGGTGTATAACCGATATATGTACACAACCGGTTTATGAAGTAATGGCAATTGGTTTTGGTAAATCCCACTATTACAGTTTCGAGATACAATGAAGAGAGGAAAGGAGGAGAATGGAGACAATCAATATGAGAGTTGGAAGTGGTTAACACTCAACCGGTATCGGTCTTCCAACCATTTTGACAAATTATGTGATGAGTTATACCGACATTTTCTAAGTGATCATTTGTGATGTGTTATGAAAGATTATCCAGATTCACTGAACTGAGGTAATTGTGATGAAGTTCTTGAGTTGACATGAAATATAATGTCTATAAAAAGATATTGTGATAAGCTATTTTAAAAAATGCAAGATACTAGAGATGTTATGAGTCAGATTTGATGTGATTTATTGAAGGAGTTGTAGAGTATGTCGCTAATGCAGTATTGAGTGAGCAGAATAGGATCTATACAAGCAAGATGTGTTGTTTCTAGATCATACCATATGTTGTTTTCTAATCACTGTTAGCATTGTGTTGTCATTGATGTCAACCGGTATGGAATGACTACCGGTAGAAGAGATGTATGTGCAACACTACCATGGAGAAGTAAAGGATGGGATATCTTTGATATCACTTTGTGTTGCAGGACACTAGTAAGGTAAGGAAGAGAATATCATTAGATGGATGACCATTGGTGTTACCGGTACACAAGTTAGTGCCTAACTTGTGTGGATGGAATGGTAAGGTTAACGATACTAGCAAGGTGTATCACCAGCAAGAAGAGTATGTCAATTGGAAAGTGAAGTGTTGACAATGAGAAGAATGCTTGGATGGTGTTTGTGAAGAAGACGCAAAATGTTAACTGAATAACATCAACACTGGAGGAGAAGAATAAATAGATCACTGGTACATTGTGAAGTTGAGAACAACAGAATTCCCACCAGATGAAGATGCAGTCAGTATGGGAAGAGATGACTAATAGTGAAAGTACCAACACTGGATCACATGTTCCTGTTTGAAGATATGCTACAAAAACAGGGAAGTCAGATGAGTACATTCCAGAAAGCAGATGATGTCACTCCACGGGTATGTGGAGCTTATCTCCTATTATGCATTATGTGCATCATAGCTCTATGAGATAAGGAAGAAGATGTAAAGGCATGTGTTTGAAGGTTCACACCAGATCTATTGGTGCATTGAAGGAATGCCTTAAGTGCATGAGAATAGGAATATGCACCGGACCGACAGAGAAGGCAACTTGAGTTGCCGGAATAGACGGAGTGTGATTAGTTTGTCATCTTGACAAACTGATTGTGATATGGTCCGAGTTGATCAAGGAGAAGGCAAGGCTAAGCAAATGCAAATAGAGGAATGTGGCTTGACTAAAGATGGAGTCTAGGGAAGGTTGATGACATAGTGATATCAAGAGTGCTTATCGGTATGTAGGTCCCCGATAATATAGACAAGGTGCAGATACAAATATCTTCCCACCTTGTGGGAATGAGCATGCTTTGGTTAGAGATGTCTAGAGACTGGTTTTAGTGTTCTAGCGACAATTTAGCTAAGAGAAGACATGAGGAGTCAACCGGTAAAGTGTAAGATACTAGCAGGGTTAGTAAACCGACAGGAAAGAGGAACCGATAGAGTGTTTGGTCGGTGATCCTATCTAGACTGACATGGAGAGTCAAGCTAAAAATTGGTCAACATGGATACCATATGGAGTCAAGGTGGTAGACCTACAGTCTGATGAAGAAGGAATGTACACTGATAGGGTAGTTGTAGAGTTGGTCGACATTACTGGAAGATCCCATAAATCATGGAACGTGTTGCAGAGTCATTGCAGAGGTTTGCAGCTTGAGGTTTGGAGGATAACTACGACCCAAATAAGAGTGATTGAGGAGATCGAGGCGGATGAAGGAAACTGCAAGATCAATCTTGGTGTTTGACCAAGAGATCAACTAATAGGAAAAAAGCAGATCGTCGGAGATAGAAGGCATGATCAAGAAGGAGTGTTAATGGTGGAGTTGTATAGTCTACTACTTGGGAGATTAGATTGGGCAAGATCTGATAGGATTTGGTTGGCTCGAGGATGATGAGGAAACCCTAACCACCTAGAATTTTAATAGGCTTTTGGCAAGAAAACTAGACTATAAGTATGTAGACCAAAGACATTGTTAAGGGTTGCTGAAGAAAAGAATATAGAGTTGTTGCAAAGTGATTGACTGCTACTTTTGCATATGAGAGAAAATCAGTCAAGTGCTCAATGCATATCTAATAAAAGACAATGAGTAAGAGGGAGAACTAGGTTGAAGTATTCAACCAGTAGCAGTGCAGAACCGGTAGTGTCCATACCAGTAGAGTAGAAGTGAAGAGAGTTGTAGAGAAGGCAAACAGTGAACCGACAGACTGAATTCCTAGTGAAGATCAGAGAGAGAGGAGGAGATCTAGTGAAGAAGAAGAAGAGGAGAGGTGTACCAGTAGAGTTTACTAACAATAAGACAAGAGATGAAAGAAGCAAAAGAGTAAGTTGGTGTAGTAGAGAAGGTATCTCACCGATAGAGTAAGGTATATGGAATGGTTGCAAGATTCACTTGTAACAAGATAACTACTTTTGTATTTGATGTTTTCATTGTGATCATTGAGTTGTAGCTCGATGCAGAGGTTGTAGCCCATAAATCATGTAGGGGTTGGAGCTCCTTAGGTTGGTGCCCTAAATCAGGGATTGTAGTTTCTTTGGGTGGTAGCCCATAAACAAGGCAAGAGTTGCAGCTCCTTGGATTGGTTCCCTAAACATTGTAATAGAGATTTGATTGTGAGGCTAGATTGGAGTAGTAGACTCCATCAACATTGCTCACTAAGGTTTTTACCATCTTGGGTTTTCCTCGTTTATGATGGTGTTGTATGATGTCACTTTGTGTGTTTGCATTTGAGTTGGTCTCCCCACTAACGGGTAAGTCTGTTCTGGGTTAGATCTAATAACCGATATAATCACATGGGATAGTTTAAGGGAAAAGTTTGAGAACTGCTGATTCACCTTCCTCTCAATGGTGCATTGTGTCTAACAATTCATATCAGAGCATAGGTTCCCAGTCAGATGAGCTTTCTCTAGCTTAGGTAGATTCTGGCTTAAGGATACAATGGTCTATTTAGTGTCAATCCCTACTCTAGTGTTTGATGGATCAATCTATTCTATCTAGAGTTGTAGACTGGAAGTCTTCCTATGCTCACTAGGGTTTGATGTTTGGATGTCTGTTATAAGTGGGTACCCTAGTAAATTTTTTCCTCCCACCGATTCAGATGCAAATAGAAGAAACCAGTGCAATGAAGAAGCCATGAAGGCCATATTCAGTGGGCTCACTAGTGATGTCCCCTCACAGGTGGATAGATGCAAAACACCAAAAATCTTATGGGAGAGATTGAAGAAGCTCTATGGAAATGAGCCTATTACTACAGGATCGGCTTGTGAAGATAGTATGAGAAATATGTCTCATACTTCTGCAGATGATGAAGGCACATCAGCCAACAACTACACCATTGATGAAGAAGGAACCCACCTCTTCATGGCTCAAGAATTAGAAGATGAGGTGCACACATCTAGAATTGATAAGGCAAATGAATCTCACTGGTATGATGTGTCTGGCAGTGATGATGAAGAAGAAGAAGACAAGGCAGATAGATCTAGCCATTAGGATCTATTTGATAGTGAAGGTGAAGATGAAGAAGAAGAACCAGAGATAGATCTTGAAGTAGAGCTTGTAAATGCACTAGAAGAACTCAGTAGAGTTAGAAGGGAATACAAGCTATTCAAGAATATTGCTATAGTATAGCAGAACCGACTGACAAAATGCCTTAAGGAATCTGAGAAATGCATCTTAGAGTTGAAGTCTCAGGCAAAGAACACCAAGGAGTGTCAGTGCAGTGATATAGCCTCTGATCTAGAAGTTAAAGATAAAGAATATCAGAAGCTTCTTAGAGAAATGGAGTTTCTCCAAAATGACCTTGAGAAGTGTCAAGATGAGCTCAAGGTAAGAATCTAGTTTGATGGCAGCAATGATGCCTTGGATAAGATGCTGAAGAAGCAAAACCATGCCAAGGACACCGAAGGATTAGGAAGTGGGGCCAGTGAATACTCCACTCGCAAGAATGTCCCCCACAATGACATTCAGTTTGTTTCCTCATATGGAGAAAAAAAGGGACAAACCTTCAGAGTCAGAAATGCTCCTCGGAAGAAGGTTGACTTAAGAACAACTGTTGAGAACTTGCAGACAAAGAGGGAAACTGATGCTGCAAGAAGGAGCAATGCAGATCCCAAAAGAAAAGGGAAGATGGGAGAAGACAGCATCCCCAGAAGAAAAAACATGAGGAGACAACAAAGAAGACATTCTACCAGCAGAGGACAAAGAAATGCTACTACCCACAGGGAAAAGCAAGTGTGGGAGAAGAAGATACCAGATGGAAGAACTGCATAGAATGGACAATCAAGGATACATTCTCAAAGAAGAAGAAATGGAGATGCCAAACCGGTAAAATCTCCCCATGCATGGCATAATAAATTTGTAAGTCACTTGCCATCCTTTACTAGTTATTTCTTTGCATGTAATGCTTATGGCCATAGGGGAGAAGAATGTAGAAAGAGATCTAGAAGGAACAATCTAGGATCTCATAGACAACATGCATATGAGAAAAATATATATAGGAGTAGATACATGCATGTTCCCTCTCCTGATTATGCAAAGATTGTTTGTCATAACTACATGGATCTGACCATAGAGAGTTTGAATGCAGGAAGAAGAACCTGCAGTCACTTCGAGGTTGGTACAATGGCTATGCTCTATAGAAAGGTGAATACAAAGCATATGGAAGTTAGAGACCTGCATGGAACCAAAGGAGAAATGTTCCTGCAGGAGCAAGAGGTCCACCGGTTTCGGCTGCCAGCCATAGAAACATGACTGCGAGAAGATGGTCAAACCGGTATGTCAAGAGACTCCCCAATCATGAAGTTGGGATGGATGTTGTGTGCTACTATGACACTACTTTTGGCTGTGATGGAGAATCTAGAAAAGAAATGACCCATCAGCAGAAGATGGTAAGACCTACTCCCAAGTCTGTAAATGGGAAGAAGAACGAGACCAAGTCGGTATGGAGGAAGTAGACCATGGACTAACACTAGGCATTCAGTGCACAGGTGATATCTCCTAAGGCCTAAAAGAGATTTAGGATCTTAGGGGAAGTAGCACATTGAATTTATTATTCACCCCCTCAGTGAAGAAGGCAACATGGAAGAACATGTTGTTTCCGCTATGAAAGATGGAAATGAGATGATAAGTGTGTGTAGAGGCTTCCTTAACTATACACCTACAGATCAATGTTGGATCACTATTGCATGTGTTAATAAGTGGAGGTTAACAATTGGTATCAGATGTTAACTGATATGTGCAGGATGTTACTGACATGTATGCTAACAAGAACTTGTAGCTTATCTATGACAATGAAGTTGGAATTTCATTGCATTAGCCTTGGTAGCATGGAATGAGGTGTCTATGTCTCAGGTGGTATTGGAAAAGTCCTAAATGACATATGATTGGCCCGGTTGTTGATCATGCAGGCTTGCATGTTTTTGGGTTAACTGGTTTAATTCTTGGCATGATGATAACATTTTCTAGCATTGTGTAGATCCAGGATCATGTCATAGGCTGTGGTGGATACAATAGAGTTGAAGGATCATCAGATGATCATATATGGAAGAGATTGGAGTCCCAGTATTGTATTTAACTGGAGATAAGAACCTGAGATGTATAACTCGGGGGGAGTTGAAGTGCTCATGATGTAGAGCCGGCATGGTTGAACTTGTATGGATATTGACTACCCAAAATGCAGGAGATGGAAATTGTAGTAAGTATACCCAAGATGGTTATGAGTATCTACCTGTCTTCTAGTTGGTTGTATTCTTGGTACAATCACATTCGATTCTAAATAAATTTGGGATCAAAGAGGAGGTTTTGCAGGTTGACCAGAAGGTGACTAGTATTCACTGACACATATACAATTGGTATCAATCCTTCTGCAATTGAGTGCTCTATCAAATAGTATCAAACTTGTATGCTCAATTGGTGTCAGTTGATGGTTAAGTCCTCTATCTCAGGTGTTGTGACTTGAGAAAATGTAACAATTGGTGATAAGATAACAAGAGGTATCAAAGGAGAAGTTGCATCCAATGAAGATAAAGGGGAATAAATAATTCTATCAATGACCTGTAAATACAAGGAGGAATGATATCCTAACAGTGCCCTTTACCATTGTTGTCAAAGGGGGAGAAGGATTTTGTAGTATACCACATACTACATGAGTGAAAATCCATTGGATCATAGTAAGGGGGAGAGAGATTATGTAGTATGTTGGATACTACAGGAATTGACATCAATGCCAAAGGGGGAGATTGTTGGAATTGTGTTGTCATTGATGTCAACTAGTATGGAATGACTACTGGTAGAAGAGATGTATGTGCAACATTGCCATGGAGGAGTAAAGGGTGAGATATCTTTGATATCACTTTGTGTTGCAGGACACCGGTAAGGTAAGGAAGAGAATGCCATCAGATGGATGACCACTGGTGTTACTGGTACACAAGTTAGTGTTTGAATTGTATGGATGGAATGGTAAGGTTACCAGTACCAGCACGGTGTATCACCAGCAAGAAGAGTATGTCAACTGGAAAGTGAAGTGTTGACAATGAGCAGAATGCTTGGATGGTGTTTGTGATGAAGTGGCAGAATGTTAACTGAATCACATCAACACCGGAGGAGATGAATGAAGAGATCACTGGTACGCTGTGAAGTTACAGAACAACAGGACTCCCACCGGATGAAGATGCAGTCACTATGGGAAGAGATGAGTAACACTAAAAGTGCCAACACTGGATCACATGTGCCTATTTGAAGATATGCTGCACAAACATGGAAGTCACATGAGTACATTGCAGAAAGCAGATGGTGTCACTCCACCAGTATGTGGAGCTTATCTCCTATTATGGATTGTGTGCATTATAGCTATGTGAGATAAGGAAGAAGATGTAAAGGTAGGTGTTTGAAGGTTCACACCAGATCTAATAGTGAATTGAAGGAATTCCTTAAGTGCATGAGAGTAGGAATATGCACCGGACCGACAGAGAAGGCAAGTTGAGTTGCCAAAATAGACAGAGTGTGATGTGTTTGTCATATTTAGAAATTGGTTGTAATATGGTGCGAGCTGATCAAGGAGAAGGCAAGGTTAAGCAGATGCAAACAGATGAATGTGGCGTAACTAAAGATGGAGTCTGGTGAAGGTTGATGACAGTGTCATCAAGAGTGCTTACTAGTATGTAAGTCCATTGGTAATATGGACAAGGTGCAAATGAAGATGTCTTCCCACCTTGTGGGAATGAGCATGCTTTGGTTAGACATGTGTAGAGACAGGTTTTGGTGTTCCACCGGTAGTTTAGCAAAGAGAAGACATGAGGAGTCAACTAGTAAAGTGTGAGATACCGACAGGAAAGAGGAACTGGTAGAGTGTTTGGTTGGTGATCCTATCTAGACCGACATGGAGAGTCAAGATGACAAATGGTTGACATGGATGCCACATGGAGTCAAGGTGGAAGACCTGCAGTCAAATGAAGAAGGAATATACATTGACGAGGTAGTTACAGAGTTGGTCGATATTAGTGGATGATCTCACAAATCACGGGATGTGTTGCAGAGTCCTTGTAGAGGTTTGTGGCTCGAGGTCTGGAGGACAAATACAAGCCAGCTAAGAGTGATTGAGGAGATCGAGGCGGATGAAGGAAACTGCAAGGTCAATCTTGGTGTTTGACCAAGAGATGAGTCGATAGGGAAAAAGAAGATCATCAAAGATAGAAGGAATCAACAAGAAGGCGCTTTAATGGAAGAGTTGTACAGTTGGTTGTCTGGGAGATCACATCGGGCAAGATCTGATTGGATTTAGTTTGCCTTGTGGATGATGAGGAAACCCTAACCGCCTAGAATTTGAATAGGCTTTTGGCAGGAAAACTAGATTATAAATATGCAGGCCAAAGACAATGTTAAGGGTTGTTGAAGAAAAGAATATATAGCTGTTGTGAAGTGATTGAGTGTTACTTTTGCATATGAGAGAAAATCAGTCAAGTGCTAAATGCATATCTAAGAAAAGAGACTAAGTGTGAGGGAGAACTAGGTTGAAGTGTTCAACCAGTAGCAGTGCAGAACCGGTAGTGTTCATACCAGAAGAGTAGAAGTGAAGAGAGTTACAGAGAAGGCAGACAAAACTGACAAACTGAAGTACTAGTGAAGATTAGAGAGTGAGGAGGAGATCCAACAGAGAAGAAGAAGAGGAGATGTGTATTGGTAGAGTTTACCGGTAGTAAGGCAGTAGATGAAAGCAACAGAAGATTGAGTCGATGTTACAGAGAAGGTATCTCACCCACAGAGTAAGATATATGGAATGGTTGCAAGATTCACTTGTAACAAGATAACTACTTTTGTATTTGATGTTTTCATTGCGATCACTAAGTTGTAGCTTGGTGCAGGGGTTATAGCTCCTTTAGGTTGTAGCCTATAAATCAGGTAGGGGTTATAGCTCCTTGGGTTGGTGCCCTAAATCAGGGATTATAGTTACTTTGGGTTGTAGCCCATAAACAAGGCAGAGGTTGTAGATCCTTGGGTTGGTGCCCTAAACATTGGAATAGAGATTTGATTGTATGGTTGGATTGGAGTAATAGACTCTAGTAGCATTGCTCACCAAGGTTTTTTCCATCTTGGGTTTTACTCATATATGATGGTGTTGTGTGATGTCCCTTTGTGTGTTTGCATTTGAGTAACCATGCAGGGTGAGTCATTGCCAAATCTTACAACACTGCCATCAAATTCCTTCAAAGAAATAAATTTGCTCTTATCATCGGTCATATGATATGAACAACTACTATCAATGATCCAATCATCCGAGTTATCAATTTTGGACACTAATGCCTTTTGGTCGGATATCTCTTCCTTAATAGATACAAACACAATATCTTCATTTGCATCATCATTAGACTCTTCATCAATGATACCACTATCAACAACAAGAAGACAATCCCTCTTGCCTTTACCCTTATACTTCTTGAATTTCTCTCTCTTGTGTTCATTTTCACCATTAGGACAATTAGCAGCTATGTGGCCAATCTTGTTGCATGCAAAACATATTAAATGTAATTTGCCACTATATTTACCAGTGCCTCTAGGCAACCGCTTTGCCAACAATGCTTCAAGATCCACTAAACTATCTTCATCATCAACATCTCTACTAGATCTGGATTCATAACCATGACTAGCATCTCTACTTTTTCTCACAGATGGGTTGGAAACAAAAGCTCTAAATGCAGACTCAGATTTTTGTACACTACCATCATAACCGTTCTTCAAAAGTAGTAAGTTTGCCAATGATGGAGTCAAGAGTTACCTTAGTTTTGTCTATGGACTTCATCTCTTGAATATATGCAATTGGGATAGCGCAAACCGGTACCAGGGTTCTCAATACCTTACTAATCAGTGTGGCATCTTCCACTTTCCCTCCTGCACTCTTAATTTCACTGACTATCTCTTTTATCCTTTAACCTTACTGCTAGATATTCTCACCTTTAGCCATCTACATGTTATCAAACTTTCCTCTTAGACTATCCTCTTTAGCAATCTTAACATGTTCATCACCACTATAAATCTCTTCAAGTTTTTTCCATACCTCTTGTGTAGTCTCTAGACCTTGAACATTAACATATTCAGCATCAGATAGGGAACTAATAATGGCTTCTAGTTCTTGATGATTTTCTTGTTGTTCTTTCTTCCGATTATCAGTCAGAATCCCAGTGGGTGAAACATATTTAGTATTGACATGTTCTGAATACTGACTTGCCAGACTTTTGATGTAAATTTTCACTCTGTCACTCCGTATCCTATAGTTTTCTCTATTAAACTTCGGACCTTCCTTCTTCATCATGATCTGCAGGAACTTTTCCTCAAGATGTTAGGCTTATATCTTAGAGGACCTGAGATGCTTTGATACCAATTGATGGTATGATGAAATAATAAGTATCTGGTAGATTACTGAAGGGGGGGTGAATCAGTAATCAGAAAATCTGATACAAACTTTCCCAGTCTCAATCTCAATCACACAAAGTAAACTTATCAATTAAATACCACTGTCAAGATAAAAACTCATATGAAAATCGGTTGACTGTTACAACAACTTAATAGTAAACAACATTAAACTTATAAACATCCAAATGCTTTATCATATGTCAACAGACTTCATTTCTCAATGCTTCCAGTTATCATGCCTTATCAAAATAGTTAAGTAATTAAACCAACCATAAGATCATAACCACAAAAACATTCACCGCATGACACAGATATTTTTCACGTGGAAACCCAAATGGGAAAAACCATGGTGAGATTAGACTCACAAGATAACTATCTGAAATCTTCTGAAGTTCGCCCTATTAGGAGCCAAGCCTATTAAAGCTTTACAAAAGTCCTGTTAAGAACTGATCTTGTTAAGAACCACCCTGTTAAGGGATTGACTACAAATGCCTTGTTAGAAGCAATACCCTATTAGAAGTAACCTCGGTAGAGGATTTGAAAATCCAAGCTAATGGATCACCTTGTTAGAGGATTTGAGAAGTAACCAAGATTGTTAGAGCTTACCCGGTTAGGGGATTTCAGTTATGTTGTAATTGTTAGAAAACAATAGGGGTTTGCTTGATATGTCTGAATAACACTACACTTGCTTGATCAGATCCTTTTTTAACTCCAATCTTCTTTTACTCAAACCGTAAACTCGTCATTCGATTCGGCAACCACACACTCAACTGATCTCTTCCAACACCTTCAACAAGACAACTTCATCGACCTTATAAACAAATCAAAATTAGGTCGGCAATATAAGACAAAAAGCTCAAAGAGATTACAAACAGGTTGGTTCAAGTATGACCATTGGATTACATAGCAATCTTTGCACATTAATCAAGAAATCTTTGACCACTCTTGGATCACCACTTGGATCTCTGTAACTCATCATGCACTTTGCATTAGATGCAATGCACTTTGCTCATTCCTTAGACAAAAATGCGCTAAAAGTATTTTGAACTTGTTTTCATACAATGACCATACGTGTCACCATCATTACCACACATCATCAGATCATAAACCAACATAACCAATTCAACAACCTTAATCAATTAGGGTTTAACAAAAACAATAGGTAGGGTTTACTGGTTACATCACATAGATAGGGTTTAACCTTTTACCGGTTAATTGACATCAATGATAACATAGCATATCATTAATGCAATCTTCATGCAAATGCCAACACATTTATATATATATACATATATATACATATGGGTAAAAGTACAAAGCTGTGTCACACTTTTATAAAGGAAATGGTCAATGCTGATTGAACTTTTAAATTAAATCAATAGAAAATGAAATATATGTCTTGAATTTTGAAATGATGTAAACTAATAAAATTTATATTCCTTTTTCTATTTTATGTTTGTCATTTTAGCAAAAAAATTAAAAAATCATTTGAATATAGTCTTTTATAAAGTAAACACTATAATTTAGTTGTTAATAAAATGCTGAAATTGAAGTTACACAAGCCACCACACTTTATTTAGTAAATTTTATCTTTTATGCTTCAATTTTTTTGTGTATATTGATAACTTGAAACTTTAGTGCATGGATATATTTTTTACTATTTTTAATAAACATATATTTTTCAAGAAATTTGAAAGGTTGCGTGTGCTGAAATATAACATTTTCCAATTCCCACTAGCTTTTTTCTTAATTATTTATCCAAAATAGAAAAGAATTATATCATCTTGACATGGATTCTTTCCTCTACTACATCATATTTTTTTCAAAATTTTTTAATAAATTTTAGTATTTTTCCTTGACAAGATAATCAACCTTATATTTTAGTGCAGATGACCTAGTTTCAATAAAAATAAAATATAAAATATAAAAACTAATTAAAATATTAAAAGATATATATTTTGGAAAATTCACTCATAGATCTATAAAAGGGATTTTTTACATTTCAAAAAAAATATTATTTATAAGAGTAGGAGTTGTTGAAACATCGAGTTTTTTCAAAAAAAAAAAAATTTGGTAAGTAGACCCAAAGTGGTATAAAATATACATTTAGTAGACATTTCCAATTGGAAAACTAGTGGCCCATATATAACTTAGCTATTATGAATCTATATAGACCATATGTTTGACTATAATTAAATTTTAGTTAGAATTACTTAAATTTACTTGTGTTGATAAGTTGGTCTGAAACGTGACATACTTTTGTGCTTTTAGCCATATATATATATTGACTCAATATAGTTCACATACACAAATACAAATATGATCATCATTTAATCAAAATTAAATGTTAGTTTAAGGTGACATGTCGATGGTTCTATTCCTCTCATTGTCTAGTAATGCTATAGAATGTGAAGGGATTCTCTTCCTCTTTGGAAATCATTAAGTTTGCAAAATACTAAACTATCACAATCTTCATAGCATATTCTTACAATAAGTGAAATTTTGTGGCATTTACCTAAAATAATGTCTAAAATTAATTTGTGAAGAAGCATAATTTGTTGACTCAATTCACTAAGAAGTGAGACGAAGGGTAGTTTTAGGTACTAACCCATGATTAGCTAAATAGTTATTCTCTTTTGGAGTGGATACTACATACTATTGTACACGTTTTCATTGTATGTATGTATGTATGTATATGCTTATGTATATACATGTATGTGTATACATACATACATACATTATGATCTATAAGCACCAGATCATTATGTAAGCATGATCTAGATGAGGAAGCAAATAAGTGTAAAGTAGAGATGAAGGAGAGGATGAGCATTAGAATTGACAAGATATTATGAGTCTTTATAAATGAGGTTAGGAATTGGTAGAAATGGCCAACTAGGGAAGCTAAGTGGAGTTGAGGGAGTGGGGGATGAGTTGAAGAGATATTCTATGATACATCTAAGGTTTTAAAAGGAAAGATATTAATAAGAGGAAATAAAATTTACACATGACAATATTAATCTAGGGGCAATCTTCTCTACAATATCAAAAAGCATTTGGTTTATTAAAATAGGAAACCAATTGATCTACTATAAATCCATGCTAAAAATGGGAAATGAAATCTAAAAGAAACACAAGTGTATACTCTAGAACTAGTTAACTAATATGAAATGCTCTAACACCAAATACATTTTCCTAGCCAAGCCATTATATCTTAAAAATAAATAGATGGAGATTGATGTTTGGGAAAGAGAATTCAACCCACATTAGATATTTTGACTTAAGCCATTGTTGAGGATGACTCTTTAAGTTTCATTCCTACACGTAACCAACCTGAATATGTTAAGTGATTCTAAAAATATAAGACACATATTAGTTGTTTGAGCTTTGAATTGATTCAAGATTCTAAATGTTTTTCTCCTAAAATAATTTTCGAACCTCTAGACCCCATGTTAACTAAGCTTTAAATTGCTCTTTTTATAAAGAAAATTTTCCAACCTTTACAATCCCATGTCTTTTGTACTCTTTGTAGGACAAATAAGAGGAAATTGAGTGTATCGTAAAGTCAAAGATGAAAGGTATTTTGAAAGAGGAACGAGTCTAAACTTTCCTTGGAAAATATAACGTAAATGTCGGGTCTAATTCTATTCTAACATTTTATTCTCATTTTAGGAAGGCGCTTCATAGAGTATCCATGAATTCATCGTATGAAGACATTTCTCAGTGAGGACAATTTAATTTGAAAGATTTTTATTATTATATATTTATTTACGCTTTGCGTATCCTACCCTACGAACGAATCTTGGTTTGGTGCACATGGAAGTGGAAATCGGACATCATACGTCTTTTCAAAATGTTTAAAATGAGTTCCGATTAAGCAGCCTTTTAGGTCATTCTTTCACATTACAATTTCTTTTAAAAAACCTTTTTTATTTTCAATTAATTAATAAATATAATGAAAGATGTATTTTGATCTTTATATAAACAGTTCAAAACCATTTAAACAAATTCATATATAGTTGTGTTTGAATGGACAAGATTGACAACATCACTTTTGAATTATTTTGTTTGTCTATAATTTAAAGTGGTTTTCACATGTGTATATGATTATTTTTTTTATCATAATATTTTTTTGATTATGTTGAAAATTTGTTATTTAAAATATATTCATAAGTTATATTAAGATTGACAAGATTGAAAGTAGTACGATTAAGTTAAGTCTTATTTTATGGATCTTATAAAAAGATATTTACTAATATTAATATTAATTATTGCTAGTAGGGTTTGAAAACTTGGTGACATCAAAACACAAGTTTTACTTTTTTGTTTACTTCTATAATTAACATAGATTTTTTTTAGATGCCAAATCATATTTAAAGCTCAAAGAAACTTTATTGTATTTTCACTACAATCCACTAGTGGCCACATCAACAACAAGAGATAGATAAGATAACAAGCTCAATGTAGTCTTGAGATCATTGCTTTGAAAATGTCAATTAAGAGAATAAAATAAATGTGAAATAATAATAAAAACTCTCATTATTCCTCTCATGGATCAACTAGAAAAGCACATCTAGTGTGTATTCATGCTCTCTCTTCTTCCTCTCATGAACTCGTAGCTTTTCTATTGATAGTTCGTGGATGATGTGTTCTTTTCTCTTTTATGTGCTTGGTCATGTTCGTGAGATGGCATTTTTCATGAATGATGTTAGTTGTTGAAACTTTTTGATATCGAAGTCTCTTCAGCTAGTTGACTTGAAGTCTTGTTTTTGGTCTTCAGCTTTTGTGTGTTGTGTGTCTTTCTGTGTTTTTGCCTTTGTTTGCCTTTTTGTCTTTACTTGTCTTTTTGGTTTTTGTCTTGTTTTTTGTGTGCCCTTTCATATGTTTGAGTGAGTTAAGATCCTAATATTGAGGGCTTTGTTCCTCGAAATTAGTGATGTCTTATACTCATTGTTATTTTGCTCCCCATTCCTCACCTTATGCATCTCTCTTTCATCTACTTTACTATGAGTATTTGCATGTTCTCATACTCCCGCTAAAGTGGGGGCTAAATGTAGCATCCTAAATTGTACTCCCTTACAATTTACTCCATATTTTGGGCCCTCACCTTAGTGTGAATCCCCCAAAGCCTAATCAGGTCATGATTAATCTTTTATCATGCAAATATAGCTCCTTTTTCATCTCATGCACTGCATGGCCTCTTAGACTAGCCTCAAAATAGGGTAGGACCAAGGCATGACATTGTGGTCCTCATTGGGACTAGGGTGCTATGTTTTGGTCCCCCTTAATTGGGCCCTTCATTGACCCCCTCTTGCATCTTCAATAGTGAGCGAGAAATCTCTCTGTGTTGGCCTATGTTGGGAAATTAGCATGTTATTAAATGGGAAAGTATATAAGGAGGTTTTCCTCTCTCATTTTGATATACATCAACCACATAATAAGCATACAAGGGTGAAACTATGATCATCAAGTACTCAAGCATTAAAGCATTCATCATTAAGTATTTCTAGAAGTCTTCAAGGCTACATTCTTCATTCATCAATTGTTGAGCATAATTACATCATTCATATGCAAGCATGTGTGTGTAATTAGGGTTTTGTCATGTTCATGCCATTCGTACAATATATGTGATTATATTAAAAAATCAAAGCATCATTCTTAGTCATTGCAAATCTAAGGTATACCTTTCCATTATTTATTTCAGTATTTGCAATATTTCAATCAAGGTTAATTCCTAAACCAAGGTTTAAATTAGGAAAGCCCCTCTTCCCAACCTATTTCCCTTGCTTTTTGTGTGCATTAAACAGGTAGGGAGCTGTGATCTTCAAAATAGGCAATATTTGTAGAGATAAATCAACCCTTTTTGGTATGCGAAAAGTTAGGAGGACCATAGAGACGAATTCTCCATTCCTAACATCTTTGGAGATTTTTTGAGGATCAGGTCTGAATCTGTATATACTACTCAGATCCAAGTGTGTGCCTTAATTTGATGACTTTTGCTCACTATTTCTGCATTTTTACCTTCATTTTTAGCACTTTTCCCTAAATTCAACAATTCAACTCATAAAAAAGGGCAAAAAAAATCACAACCCTTTGAATCCAATTAGTATTCAGTCCTTATCATTACTAGTTTGTAATTGAATCTATTGGATTCATCCCACTTTTGAATGTAATGGTAAACTAGTTGTTTTCATACACCTTATGGTGGAAACCCTGATTTTTCCACCCATTACACATAGGTCTAAGCATGCCCACATCCCTGATGGTGGTTAACAAGAGATAAAACACAAGCCAATTACCTTGAGCCTAAACATGAGCCACTTGATTAGGGAAATTCACTTGATTTTACCATTTTGATTATTTTAATTATTTAATTATTTTGAACCCTGACTACCATAGTTGGTAGCTTTTGGATACCCATATAGTCAGTCATTCATATATTGTCATTATTGAATGTGCATATCTAATAGTATTTTTATATTTAAATGCATAATATGTCTTATTTATGTTTGATATAATGTGAATTAAATAATTATTCAAGTGGGGGTTATTTGAGAGTCTAATTGACTTCATAAGTCTAATTTGATATAATAATTATTATTATTATATTCATTCCCCTAAAGTGATTTTATATAGTTGTTGAGTTAATTTTTCTCAACACTTAGTTGTTTTTCCTTCTTCTTGTTCTCCCTTAAAACGCTCTCCATGTTGGGTTTTGAAATGGGGGGATTGAATCTTTTTTTGGCAGAATTGGATATGTTTTGTTGCATTGAAGTAGGAATTCTAAGGTTGATGTGTTGTCTAAATGATGTGTGAATTGGTTTGGTATGTTAGGTGATTTTTGTTTCTTCTAGTTTGGGGCAAATGAGGTAGGCTCTCTTCATTTCATTTTGTTCTTCAATTTTATTTTTCTTGAGTGATGTAAATGCAATAAGAGATGAACCATGATCATGTTTATGTTTATGTTTTGATTTCCCAAGTACATGATTGTTGTTTATGTGTATGGGTGTGAGGTTTTGATGAAAAAATGGGGTGTCAATAGGGAAATATTATTCAACTTCCTTTAAAGTTCTTTTATAGTTGACTCTATAGTATTTTAGAACTTTTTAGAGGTGGTTCTTAAATGGGTTGGTCTCCAATTTGGCTTCCTATTGTTAATTCTTGTCTGATCTAATTCCCTACTTCACCTTCGAGACCCTAATTGTACATCTAATATGGTTTGGTACATTATCTAAGTTGTGGCACAATTGATATGTAGAATGGTACATTTGATGTGCAGAGTGGTGCTTTCTCCAAATGATTGCACATTTAATGCCAAAAATGTTAGCATATGAACACTCCAATGAGACATTGCAGGTGATTGAAGGTTTTGTCATTGATGGCAACCTTACAATCCTATGACACCGGCACTAGCAAGATCAGACTCTACACCGGCACTCAGACCACCAGCATCGGCAGTAAAAGGAAGCATACCGGCACAGAGACTGACAGGATTTTTATTGTAATATATTTTGTTTCTTATTGTAAAATCTTTAGAAGCTGACTTGGCAACATTGTAAAATGACTCATATATATAAGAGATCATTGTAGGACATTTGGATAAGGATGGTAGAATGTAATTAGGCAAAATAAGGTAGACCTATTATGCAAATTGTAGGTTAAGGGTTTATGTAAGAAGCAGAGTAGAAACCGGTACTGGATCTGGCATTATAGATGCTATTTTGAAGCAGTACAAGACACTGGATTTATCTAATCCATTTTGTAAGTTAGTGTGACTTCCCTTTTTGTAATTGAGCAGTGAGCTCTAGGCACTTGGCCTTCCTGCATGTGCAGGCCCCTCTTGTAGCAGTAATATTCTCTTATTGGCCAGTAAGTGAATATTGTGGGTCACAAATCCCACCGAGGTTTTTCCCACACCGGGTTTCCTTGTTAAAATATTGTGTTATGGTGTGTTTTTCATGTGGTTTCTTTTATGTCTGTTTATTGCATTATTTCTTGCTTACCGGTACATTGTTTTAATATGCTCTACATGTTTTAAGTTAAGAAGTTTGATATACCAGACATATACTGATTCAACCCCCCCTCTCAGTATCCGTGGGAATCCTAGCAATTGGTATTAGAGCCTGGTCCTCTATTTTTAGAAGCCTAACAACTTGAGGAAGATCTTGACACTGGTAGAGATGGAAAATCTGATGAAGCAACTAGAAGCAGCTCTCTTAGACTATGATACAAAAAAATTGAAAAACATAAAACTTGAAGATGATCTAAAGGCAGCTCGGGATATCATTCAGGCACTTCAAGAAAATTTTACCATTGCAAGAAATAAGAGAAGAGAATTATGTGAAAAGATGAAAAATGAGAATGATGAAAAAGATTCACTTAATGATCAGATAAGCAAGCTGAAACAAGAGAACATGACAATGAAGAATGAAATGCAAGACATGACCATGAGATTCTGTAAGCAAATTGAAGATAGGAAGAAGAATGAAGAAGAGTTGACCAGAAGACTAAGTGATGCAGCAAATGAGAACACAAGACTTAGCTATGAAAATGACTTATTGAAGATAGATCTGATGCATACAAAGAATGACTCAAATGAACTGATGAGACAGAAAGAGATCTTAGAAAGAGAACTAGATATTTAAAATAAACACAAAGAAAAATTCAAGAAAAGCTCAGAAGAACTTGGTGACTTATTGAAGATTCAGAAACCTAATGGTGACACTTGTGGAATTGGCTTTGAGGCAGGAGAAAGCTCTGGTACTGCAAACACTCACGATCATAGCAAACCAGTAAGGCAACCTAGTGCTTATAAATTCAATGGAAAATGCTTTAACTGTAATAAGTATGGTCATAAAGAGAATCAATGCAGATCTATAAATTATCAGAACATCAACACACCCACTGGTCAATGTTCAAAATGCAACTAAGTTGGTCATAACTCTAAAAATTGCAGAATGAATGTGAGATGTTATGTTTATGGAAGATTTGGACACCTATCTAATCAATGTAGAACACAAACCAGCATAGGTTATGGTAAAGCTATTCAGAAGAATAATGTGACTTGCTATGCATGTAACAAGATTGGACATATTGCAAAATTCTACATAAGTAAAGGATCACCGACAGACAACAAAAGTTCTAGTTTAAAAGGAAAAGAAAAGGTTGAAGAGGTTAAGCAAGAATTCTCAAAACAATGGATTAGAAAGTCAGACCTAAATAATGTTGGGAATAGTCCTCCACCGGTAGAACCAATCAACACTCCACCAGTAGGATAGAGTAGTACTCCACTGGCAAGAAGCTCTTCATCAAATTGAAGAAAGTTTCTTTGAGGGTTTGACAATCAAACGAGACATATGCTATTATTCCCTTGGTTAGTGGTGAGAAGTTGAAAAATTACTTCTATACCGACAAACAATGTTAAGTGACTACTTAACTGGCATGCATTAAATGTGGTAGATGGCAAATAAACATTATAAATTTGTGATTTTGGCTCCATTTCACTTCACCAATAATTCAAAGATTCGAAGAGTGTGAAGTTTCTAGAGCTAAGGCATTTTGAGCAAAGAGGCAAGAGCACTTCAGCAATCAATCCATCCTAAGGCAGAAAAAGGTATTTATCATCATGGCATCCTCCTCTGCACCTGAATTCATAGCAAACCCTACTATAGTTGAGGTTATAAAATTCCCTAGGCCCATATTTCATCTAGTTCCCAAGATAGCTAAGAAGGATGACAATGTAGGTGCATTTTCCCAAATTCTAAAAGGAGTTGTTTTTGCAGAAGATCCCAAAATGTACATCCATTGCAATATAGAGGAATTAGGAGATGAAGAAATCAAAAACATGTATAAGACTGTTATATGTGATAATTCTTGAAATGTAAAACCTGAACACAAAATTGTGAAAACCCTAGGATTCACTGAGATCCTTAGCATTCCGAACTTCCCTAAGGAAATGATTAGGATAGTTTTGAGCAGGGTACATGGTTCATTCTTTTGGCTTGATTCAATTCACAAAATTACCAAGGAAGCTATGAAAGCTGTAATAGGGTTACCTTCCACCAATAACAGACCAAACAAGACAAAGAAGGTCTCAAATGACCTCGTAATAAACCTAACTGGTGCAACATCAGAAAAAAGGTCCTTGAGAGTTAATGATGTAACTGACACAAATGTGAGATTCATTAGCATGATTCTAGGTTACAAAGCAACTCATGCAAACAGACTTAACTCAGTTTCCAGTTTATGCATAAAGAGTGCTTATGACATGGTTAAGGAAAATGTGAAAATTGATGTATGTGAATGGTTAAAAGATGAGTTGATTGATAATTTAGGTAAAATCAAAAAGGATAAGAAAGGGACTTTTAGATTTGGTAATCTACTTGTATGCTTAATGCTACACATAACCAAACAGGTGCCTGCTATAGGCAACAAGAACCTTGGGTTTGATATACCGGTAGGGAAACAATTATCAAACCTATTCAACAATATGGGTGAAAACAAGGAAAAGAATATCCATGAGTATTTTCAAGCACTAAAGGCCAGAATGAACAAAAGAGTTAGACTATCACAGAAAATTGTTAACAAATACAAGGATAATATATGCTTTGTGATTAAAAAGGATGAGATCTGGATGGAAGCAGTTATCCCAAGAATAATTTGGGTTGCTGAGATGGGCTATGAAATCGATGATCACATCATTGAGACTTATGCAAAAGCCCTTCTTGAAGCACCCAGGAAACCCAAGGAAGAAGTATTTGGTAGTGCTGAGACAATAGAAAGCCAAATTCAATCTAAGAAAAGAGTGAAAAAGGTTGAAGCAACTATGAGAAGAGGTTCTAGACAGGCTAAGGCTATCAAACAAGATGTACTGAAACAAACTGGTATCACTGAGGATGAATTAGTAACATTACAGCTTCAAACTCACCTATCACCGATAGCAACTTCTTCAGAGAATGACATGCCTGCAACATTCAAAAGAGTTGTAAGTAAAAGGGATCCTTCACTGGCATCCACACCCTCGCCCAGAAGAACTAGACAAAAACAACAGGTAGTGAGGTCTCTGGTTAGGAAAACAACACCAAAGAAGAAGATGACTCAACAAAACATTGCCCCTCTTGACAAATTACAAAATGAAATCACAGAAGAAGGAAAAATCAAGAACATAGGAAAGGTATATGATACACTATTAGCAGATGAGAAAGAGCAAGTTGAAAACAGTGTCATTTTACACCTGGACATCTATAAGAAGTTCTTGATGGAAGTGGTAGATGAACTACCAGATGAACTGTTGAAGAGACTAGAAGCAAGAAGACAAGCTATTGTAGCGTCCTAAAATTGCAACACTTGCAATTTCGACTGCATTTGGGTCTTCACGATGGCGGCGCAACGTTGAACCTGAATGGAGACCCCGAAACCTGTTTATAACATCAAAAAATGCATTTTTCTGCACCCTGGCCTGATCTCTTTTGTTACTTCTTCTATGTGTTATTCTCATTCTTCTATTTGTTGTCCTTAGTGTTGTCTACTTGAGGATGATGCAAAACATTGAGATCTCTTTTGGTCTCTCTCATGTTGACTCAAAAGACACATGTGTTCCCTTCTTCTAGGTGACCTTCCTTGATTGGGGAATGAAGAACAATTATGCATACATACATATGATACACATGAATTATCATACAACATACTGACCCCGAGGAAAGCGAAGTCACCTCATGTTTTGTGTTTTGTGTCTATTATCCTTGGGCTTATCTCACACTTGGGGGCTAAATCCTTGTGATAACGTGCTCCTTTCTCATTTCTTATATGTATCACTACCTTAAAGAAATCACCCCCAGTGAGGCGTGTGCGATCGCTTTAACGTAGGGGGGCATACATCCCGTTCATATCTTTTCAAGATACTTGAAAATTTCTTGACAAATTTAGCTTTGCCTTGAAAATTTTTGATATCTTTCTTGCATGACTCATAGTGAGGGAACCTTACTACTGACAGTCATGGTTCTCCCTTCTGATCTTCCCTTTTACTTTGTCAATTGAAGCCATAAGATCCTTAGTCCATTGGGGGCTTGGTGTATCTTGCCTCCTTGACATGGTGAAAGTTTTTCAATGTTGTTTCCTTGTACTTTACTGGAAGTATGAGCGTACGCTTATACTCCCGCTAAAGTGGGGGCTAAATGTAGCATCCTAAAAATGTGACACTTGCAATTTCGACTACATTTGGGTCTTCACGATGGCGGCGCAACGTTGAACCTAAATGGAGACCCCGAAACTTGTTTATAACACCAAAAACTGCATTTTTCTACACCCTGGCCTGATCCCTCCTTGCACCCTGCTGTCCCGGGAGGTGGGACCATGGCACCTAGCACCCTGGTCCTTCTGGACTAGGGCGCCCAGCGCCCTGGTCCCTGGCCCTATTTTGGGCCCGGTCTCTTGTGGGCATCGGGTCTTTAAGTTTGCAAATTGGAAAATAATGTTTCCTGGTCGGCCTAAGGTCAGAAAAATCAGTCTATCAGCCCTAATTGACAAGTATATAAACTACATTTCCCCTCCCATTTGAGGAGGTAGAAAAAAAGGAAAAATAAGAAAGGGCAAAAAGGCGGAAGCGATATTTGATCATTCAAACATTCAAGCATTCAAGCATTCCTTCAAGCAATTGAGCATTCTAAGTCTCCATTCAAGGCTAAGTGTTGCATTCAAGACAAGGATTCAACCATTGAAGAGGAGATCACATACAACATACAACATACTACATACATTACACCTTCGCATGTAAGAATACAAACATTCTTACAACAAGGTATCAGTACTTGTTTACATTACAAACATTTACACTTACAGCATTCTCATTTCTTGGTTAATCCCAAAACCGGGGTTTGACCTAAAGGCAAATCCCTCATCCCTAACCCCCCAATCGTCCTCTATTTTCTGTGTGTAGGTTGCAGGTACGCGGCTGTAATTGAAGATCTGGAATCCTTGTGCAGAGAAGAACAAATCCCCCTTCGTTTCGCGGATTTTTCGGAGGACCGTGTGCATGTCGGGCACCATCGTCCCATCAACTTTCGCTCAAATTTGCAGAATAGCACTGTCTTGACATTTTACTGCTAATTCTAGGTCCGCAGCTTCATCCCATATCCCTATCTCTATTTATAAGCGAATCTTTCCTACTTTACATGCATTCCTAGTTCAATCTTTCTATATTCTTTACAAAAGAGGGTATCCTTGATGTTACAACCCTTGAAACTCATTTAGAATCCAATATTGCATTGCGTAGGATTGGATCTTGTGGGTTTCAACCCCTCTTTTGAATGTAAAGTCTCCCCTAAGTGAAAACCATCAACCCTAGTGACTCTCCCTTCTCACTCCTTGGAGTTGGGGAGGGGAGAACGACGAGGGTTCGATTTTTCCGCTTTACATTTTGGTGAACCCGACGTGAACATCCTCATTCTGATTATTCATGGGTAGATTTGAATTTTTTGCTTTCCTAATTATATTTCCATGTTTGATCTTTTGCAAATATTAGAGGTTGATTGCATAAAAACCCTAAAATTTTCTTTTTAATTAAACTTGTGAAATGTTTAATTGTTAATGCTTGTTTCAGATTTACCCTTCTATTGCAAATTGTCAATTCATATTTGTGCTTTAATTCTGAAAATTAAGTGGTTAAATGTTAAAACCCTAATTTTTAAGACCTTCTTGATTCAACCTTTGACTGATAATTTCACTAATCAAAACACCTCCAAATCGGCTGTAACTTTGGATTTCGCAATAAAATCACAATATCTTTCATCCCTGAAAATTTGGAAAAAAGTTGCGAGGACCGTGTGCACCCTGAGTGCCCTCGTCCCCGACATTTTTTCTGAAATTTCGGGAGCTAGATCTTACTGTATTTTTCTGCTAAAATCTAGAATTTTGGCTGATTTTATCAATTTTAACACTCTCAAAATTAAAGTCAAAGTTGGTCTAGCGATTGCTTGGTTTGAGGCTTCTAATCATTCAAAAATTGTTGAAATTAAAATTCATATCAAAATTGTGTTTCTTACAGTCCTAAATCTGAAAAGTGTGTTGGCATTCATTCGAAATTTTAGTGTTTTATTCAAATCTTTACAATTTGTGACTTTTGAAATCAAGTGTTTAATTGCAACAACTTTGATTTCCACTTTCAAATTCGAATTTTGCATGAAATTGAGTCAATTTTTGAATTTAAAAACTTGCATTGCTTTCAGCATTCCCTCTAAAATCATAAAATTCAAAATTTCAGTTTCCCTCTCTTTTTCAAAATTCAAATTTTGCATTTTTCAACAATCTTGGTAGAGTTCAATTTTGAGATTGCAAATTTAATTTGGCCTATCTACAGATCATAAAATCACTCAATTTTTTCAGATTAGCTTTAAAATCATCATAACTTTCATCCTTGAAAATTTCAAAAAAAGTTGCAAGGACCGTGTGCACTCCGTTCGCCACGGTCCCAGACATTTTTTCTGAAATTTCGAGAGATTGTCCTGATTGTATTTAACAACTTAAATCTAGGAGATTGGGTGGTTTTATTGAAATTTGCTACCTCTAAAATTCAAAATCTTCTCTCTTTCTTTAGTGCATGAGTTTTACAACAATAAGCCCTACTTACACTATTCCCGTTAGACAAAGCCTTAGAATTAAGTCCTTCCAAGGTTTAATTACTGAGGAGATGGAACCTAATTTGAATGGCCTTTTTAATGAGGACATGGGTAATTCCTCTAATCCTCTTAATGATGAAGAATCTCTCCATGAGGTTTCTGTAGAACAACTTTCAAAATTGGATAACCAATTTGATGATTTTCGACAATGGATGTCTCAAGAATACCCCGATAGTCAAGCTCTTTCATTAATTGAGGGTCTAAAACATATGGTTCAAAGTGATAAGAATGGAATTGATATTTTGCGTGGTATTGCACACATTGTGGATTTGAATGTGATGCCTATGAAAAGTTGTGCCGAAACTTTAGGTTATACACAACCTCCTACTCAAATTAATCATTCTATTCCTTTGACAACTCCTATTGCTAGTATACCTACTTTTACATCAAACATAATGACTACTTCAATACAAGACATTCCACCTATGATCACCAGTCATGGGGGAAATCCCTCTTCTTCAATCAACCCTCTTCCAACTTCTTCATTCATTCCTTCAATGAGTGTTCCTATTATATCTCTGCAAATAAACATGAAGCAAGGGGGCAATTCATTTAACCATTCCATTCCTCCTTGTAGTGTTCCTCCTTTCCAATCATCTCCTATGACTAACTATCATAGTGTTCCACCACCTTACTCTCAATCAATACCTTCTTTCAATGACATAATACCTCCATCACAATCTAACACGTCTAATATGAACTCTTCGACTGAAGCGACCATTAACAATCTTGCACAAACTGTCTCTTCTTTGCAGCAACAAATTGCCTCTATGAATCAATCTAAGTTTAGTGTGCCCACATTTGATGTTGCGAGCCCACTTTCTCTTGGCATTGTTTGAGCTATCCCCCCTAAACATGTCGAAATCTCGCATCTGGAGCTTTATAATGGTAAGGGTGACCCTCTAACACATGTTAAGACCTTTCAAACAATATGTACTGATTTTGCTTATGACCAAAGGTTGCTTGCAAAACTGTTTACTAGAACATTAAGAGATAAAGCCCTACAATGGTATTGCTCATTGCCTTCCTATTCTATTACTTCTTTCAAACAACTTGCAAATGCTTTCATTCAACAATTTCAAAACAATATAAGTCCTAAAGTTACTTTGATTGATTTAATGCATTGTAAACAAGGTGTTAAAGAAAAAGTGACTGATTTCATTGGTAGATATAAGCATTTGTATGCTCAGATTTCTTTTCCAGTACCTGACAATGATATTCAAAGAATCTTTATTTCTAATTTACAAAAAGATATTAGAGAAAAACTTCTGTTTTCTGAGTTTACTTCTTTCCAACAGTTGTGCGCAACTCTTCACAATTATCAACTGACTGTGAGTCAAATGTAACAAGCAAATCCTATGGCTCCGAGTGATAAGGGTGATAGTAGACAACAACCATTTGGGAAGTTTAAACCGAATAGAGAGTCCATTAAATTCAATGAAAACATCATCAACAACAATGTGAATGCAGCATCAGGTGTGCCTCCCATTTCTAAGTTTTTCAAGAAAGAAAGAAAGTTTACTCCTTTGAATGAATCATTGCATAGTATTATAAATAAGTTATTGGAACAAAATGTGCTTACTCTTCCTCCTATAAAGCAAATAGATCCTGCAAAGATTAATTCACCCTATTTTGATAACAAATCTTTTTGTCAATTTCATCGTCATCCTAGGCATGATACTGAAAAATGTTTTGCTTTAAAGGGTAAAATTCAAGATTTGATTGATAATAATACTATCTCTGTTTCTGGTGTGAATGATAAAGGCAACACATCTGTAGCTCCTCCTAACCAAAATCTTCAGATTTTTACTGATCCATTGCCTTCTCATACCTCTAATGCGATTGATACTACTGATTCCTCTGTCTCACCTAATGATCTTGTGTCTATGACTCTGAATGTGATTAACTTTGTGGAGCAACAGAAAATCCCTAAAGAACCTTCCATCACATTTGATTCCAGTGAAACTATCAGGGCACCTGATGGTCCTTTATATATAGTTGCAAAAGTCAAGAATACACCTTGTCGTGGAGTGCTTATTGATCCTTCTTGTATGGTTAATATCATAACTGAAGAATTCCTTTTTACTTTGCAATTGAATCAAGTGATCTATGATGAAACAAATGTGGTTGTGAAACTATTTGATGCATTTTTTCTCCTGCAATTGGTTCTATTACATTACCTATTGAGGTCCATAACAAATCCCTTGATGTGGACTTTGCTATTATTCCATCATCTGAACAATTTCATGTGAAGCTAGGCTATCCTTGGTTGTCTTCCATGAAAGCTATTGCTTCTCCTATTCACAAGTGTTTGAAATTTCCCCATAATAGTGAAGTTGTTACTGTCAATCATAGTCTCTTTAAACCAGCTGAAAGAACTTCTAGCGTTCCTATTGATTACTTTTGGCCTAAACAATTTCAATCTCTTCCTCCGCGAAGTGATCATCTTTTTAAATCTTATCAAAAGTGGAAAAAAGATATGATCCTATCTCTAAGTGAACCTAGAACACCCAAACTTGATATTCCTATCATTCTTGAGAAGGAAGTTCTTCCTTTGAAAGATAAAACTAATGTCTTTCCTCAAGAAGATTCCCAACCCATCCCTATGGATGTGACTATGCCTATATCTAATAAACTTCCTAAAAGTAGACCTATACCTCCTCGTCATGATGGACTTGGTCTCCTTCCTAAACCGAATATTCCTCCCTTATATGGAGCAGTTCCTCCTCCTTCCTCTTATGGAGAGAAGAGACCTTCCTCTTCTCCTATTGTTCAACCTAAGAGACCACAACCTAAACACCCAAGTGATAAGGATGAGAATATTCCTCCTCCTCAATCTTGTCAACTTCCTACTAAGACTAGACGAAATCGTTCTGCACGTGAACGCCGACGAAAGCGTCATCTTAGAGCTTAGGCAGCTGTTTCTCAAACTTTGCAATCCCCAAAAACACCTTCAACTAATATTATTCCATTTTCTCCTTAGCTGACGATTGAGCCGAAATCTCCTAAACATAAGATGCATGATGGTCTTGATCTTGTGCAAGTTAAAGATCCTATTTTTATAAATCTTGATGATATAGATGAAAATGTTATTCATGATGAAAATGTTACTCCTGTTCATTCTGATAGTGAATATGAATATGTTGATGTTGATAACCATTTATCTAATGAATTTTCTAAAGCACCTATCCTAGCTCCTAGACAAGAACACCGTGGCTTGGGATATGAACATAGCCCTTGTTTGGATCTTGTGATAGCTCCATCTGCTGTGTTGGATGTTCCTCCTCTAGCGTGTTTCCTACCTTCCCGAAATATTGATTAGCAAGATCAGGGGGTAGATCACGTGCTAGACTAGTTCATTAGCATAGCAGACTCTCTCCTCCTCTCTTGATCTCTTTTGTTACTTTTCTATGTGTTATTATCATTCTTCTATTTGTTGTCCTTAGTGTTGTCTACTTGAGGATGATGCAAAACATTGAGATCTCTTTTGGTCTCTCTCATGTTGACTCAAAAGACACATGTGTTCCCTTCTTCTAGGTGACCTTCCTTGATTGGGGAATGAAGAACAATTATGCATACATACATATGATACACATGAATTATCATACATCATACTGACCCTGAGGAAAGCGAAGTCACCTCGTGTTTTGTGTTTTGTGTCTATTATCCTTGGGCTTATCTCACACTTGGGGGCTAAATCCTTGTGATAACGTGCTCCTTTCTCATTTCTTATATGTATCACTACCTTAAAGCAATCACCCCTGGTGAGGCGTGTGCGATCTCTTTAACGTAGGGGGGCATACATCCCGTTCATATCTTTTCAAGATACTTGAAAATTTCTTGACAAATTTAGCTTTGCCTCGAAAATTTTTGATATCTTTCTTGCATGACCCATAGTGAGGGAACCTTACTACTGACAGTCATGGTTCTCCCTTGTGATCTTCCCTTTTACTTTGTCAATCAAAGCCGTAAGATCCTTAGTCCACTGGGGGCTTGGTGTATCTTGCCTCCTTGACGTGGTGAAAGTTTTTCAATGTTGTTTCCTTGTACTTTACCGGAAGTATGAGCGTACGCTTATACTCCCGCTAAAGTGGGGGCTAAATGTAGCATCCTAAAAATGCGACACTTGCAATTTCGACTACATTTGGGTCTTCACGATGGCAGCGCAACGTTGAACCTGAATGGAGACCTCGAAACCTGTTTATAACATAAAAAACTGCATTTTTCTGCACCCTGGCCTGATCCCTCCTTGCACCTTGCTATCCCGGGAGGTGGGACCATGCCACCCAGCGCCCTGGTCCTTCTAGACTAGGGCACCCAGCACCCTGGTCCCCCAGGACCATGGTGCCCAGTGCCCTGGTCCCTGGCCCTATTTTGGGCCTGGTCTCTTGTGGGCATCGGGTCTTTAAGTTTGCAAATTGGAAAATAATGTTTCTTGGTCGGCCTAAGGTCGGAAAAATTAGTCTGTCAGCCCTAATTGACAAGTATATAAACTATATTTCCCCTCCCATTTGAGGAGGTAGAAAAAAAGGAAAAATAAGAAAGGGCAAAAAGGCGGAAGCGATATTCGAACATTCAAACATTCAAGCATTCAAGCATTCCTTCAAGAAATTGAGCATTCTAAGTCTCCATTCAAGGCTAAGTGTTGCATTCAAGACAAGGATTCAACCATTGAAGAGGAGATCACATACAACATACAACATACTACATACATTACACCTTCGCATGTAAGAATACAAACATTCTTACAACAAGGTATCAGTACTTGTTTACATTACAAACATTTACACTTACAACATTCTCATTTCTTGGTTAATTCCAAAACTGGGGTTTGACCTAAAGGCAAACCCCTCATCCCTAACCCCCCAATCATCCTCTCTTTTCTGTGTGTAGGTTGCAGGTACACGGCTGTAATTGAAGATCTGGAATCCTTGTTCAGAGACAAACAGATCCCCCTTCGTTTCGCGGATTTTTCGGAGGACTATGTGCACGCCGGGCGCCATCGTCCCATCAACTTTCGCTCAAATTTGTAGAACAGCACCGTCTCGACATTTTACTGCTAATTCCAGGTCCACAGCTTCATCCCATATCCCTATCTCTATTTATAAGCGAATCTTTCATACTTTACATGCATTCCTAGTTCAATCTTTCTACATTCTTTACAAAAGAGGGTATCCTTGATGTTACAACCCTTGAAACTCATTTAGAATCCAATCTTGCATTGCGTAGGATTGGATCTTGTGGGTTTCAACCCCTCTTTTGAATGTAAAGTCTCCCCTAAGTGAAAACCATCAACCCTAGTGACTCTCCCTTCTCTCTCCTTGGAGTTGGGGAGGGGAGAACAACTAGGGTTCAATTTTTCCGCTTTATAGAAAACAACACCAAAGAAGAAGATGACTCAACAAAACATTGCCCCTCTTAACAAATTACAAAATGAAATCACAGAAGAAGGAAAAATCAAGAACATAGGAAAGGTATATGATACACTGTCAGCAGATGAGAAAGAGCAAGTTGAAAATAGTGTCATTTTACACCTGGACATCTATAAGAAGTTCTTGATGGAAGTGGTAGATGAACTGCCAGATGAACTGTTGAAGAGACTGGAAGCAAGAAGATAAGCTATTGTAGAGCTTGATAAGAAAATTACTTGTTGTTTACCAGTAAACTCACCAAAAGAGATAGATGACTTAATTGCAGAAGGCAACCAGTCAGTATTCTCTACTGCACATTGGCATATTGCACTAATGGTTGGAAGAGTAAATGAAGTAATAGAGGAAACAAAAAATGCATGGGATATATTCCTTGTTGAGAAGGAAAAATAGGAAGAATATAGAAACCCCAAACCAATAAAAGTATATCAGAAAGATAAGGACAAGGGAAAAGGAAAGGTTGGTGGACCTCCTAGCATCAAAGTAAAAGATAACTTACTCCCACCGCCTCTAACTACTCCACCAGTAACAACAATTGAAGATCAATCGGTAGATGAGATTATGGATATAGAGGATACAAATCCTAATCCTGAAGTTTTATACATAGCTGATGTTGATACTCAAAAGGTCAACATTATGATAGACAAGGATACAATCGGTAAGATAGACATGGCTAGTGAGCCATCGGCAACTGATAACATTGATAATACTGAAGGAAAAGTGGAAGATGATAGCAAAGGGAAACAGGAAGAGACTCAGATAGTGACTAAAATAGAGAAACATACAGAGAGACAAGAAGAGCAATAGGCTCCGGAACAGGAATAGGTTCATGTGGAAACAGTGCCACTAGCAACAGGAGAGGAATAAAAACCCTTGCTTAAAGAAATGGAAACATAGACTGACCCACCAGAGGTCACTACAAGCTTGGTTACTTCCTCCACCAGTGGAATTCAGAATATTAGTTCCTCCTCAGCAGGTTACAAATCAACAAATGTAATTGAAGTTCTTTTGGACTCCATCAAAAGGATAACAGATTGTAGTTCACAAGCTTATAAAGCTATAGATGACACAATCCCAATTTTGAAGATGATAGCTCCAAATTGCAATATAGACAATAAGGATTCTTTAAGCCAACTTGACACTTTGTCTAAGTACATCACTGAGAACACAGTGACAGCTGAGCAAATAAAGGAAGAGGCATTCAAAGATAGGTTAGAAATTGAAAAACAAAAATTCCTTAAGGATCAAATAAAGAAGTGTACTAGGGAATTTGACACACTTCTATCGGAACTATGCAACTTATTGAAGGAATTTAAAACTCTGTATAGAGACATCTGCAAGACAAACTTTCTAACAGTTGACATAGATAAGAAAATGAGCAAGGTACAGGATGAAATCAGTAAACTTGCTAACAATTTTGTTAACTCACGTGATACATTATCAGTTTTTGAACAAAAGATAACAAGTTTTGAGAAAGAATTACTTAAGTTAGAAAGAGAAAAGGAGAGAATAGAAAATAAGGCCAAGAATCTAAGACTAAGACTGAGTCCAAGACTAGACTATCTAGCATCTTTGCGGAAGGAAATATCTGAGGCATTAGTACAAGGACAGAGAACACTGGCAGAGCATATGCAACACCTCACCAGTACATTTCAAAGAATAGAAGCAGCAATAAAAGACAACAAGAAGTTTATGGAAAGTATAAACTTGGTTTTGGTGGATCTTTTTCAAATTGTAACCACCCAGTTACAAGGTTGAGACAGAAAACTACAACTCTATTGACACCTTGACAACCTTTGTCATTGATACCAAAGGGGGAGTAGTAGTATGAGAAAATAACTAGCAGAAGACTTATCTACTCAGGGGGAGCTCATATAGTTTTTTTTGTAACACATTTTTGGAAACAGTTTTTGGATTACAAGTTTTGGATACACTTTTGAAATTTTCTCATGAGTGTTGCCATCAATGCCAAATGGGGAGATTGTTGGCATATGCACACTCCAATGAGACATTGTAGGTGATTGAAGGTTTTGTCATTGATCACAATCTTACAATCCTATGACACCGGCAAGGCATTACACCAGCACTAGCAAGATCAGACTCTACACCGACACTCAGACCACCAACACTGGCAGTAAAAGGAAGCATACCGGCACAGAGGCTAACAAGATTTTTATTGTAATATATTTTGTTTATTATTGTAAAATCTTTAGAATCCCACTTGGCAACATTGTAAAATGACTCATATATATAAAAGATCATTGTAGGACATTTGGATAAGGATGGTAGAATGTAATTAGGTGAAATAAGGCAGACCTATTATGTGAATTATAGGTTAAGGGTTTATGTAAGAAGCAGAGTAGAAACCGGTACTGGATGTGGCATTATAGATGCTATTTTGAAGTAGTACAAGACACTGGATTTATGTAATCCATTTTGTAAGTCAGTGTGACTTCCCTTTTTGTAATTGAGCAATGAGCTCTAGGCACTTGGCCTTCCTGCATGTGCAGGCCCCTCTTGCAGCAGTAATATTCTCTTATTGGCTAGTAAGTGAATATTGTGGGTCACAAATCCCACCGAGGTTTTTCCCACACCGGGTTTCCTCGTTAAAATATTGTGTTATGGTGTGTTTTTCATGTGGTTTCTTTTATCTCTGTTTATTGCATTATTTCTTGCTTACCAGTACATTGTTTTAATATGCTCTACATGTTTTAAGTTAAGAAGTTCAATATACCAGACAGATACTAATTCACCCCCCCCCCCCTCTCAGTATTTGTGGGAATCCTAACAAAAAATGGCACCATTGATGCCTAGAGTTGTGAATCTATCAATAGTGTGGTGCCCTTGATCAATTTTAATATGTAGAGTTTTTCTAGACTCATCTAGCCTATAGGTAGACTTATGAGACCTATTTGACTCTAATGTGAGTGAAAAATGATGGTTTTAGCATGTTTCTATCATTTGGTACAAAAAATTGAATTTGTATTATGATTTGGGATCAATCTAGGATTGGATGCATTTTTTGGAGACCTTTAGGTTGCTCATTGAGTATGGCCTTTTCATGCATTGAATCTATTTTTTAATGATGCTCGAGATGATATATCGATATTGGTATGTTGTTATGGAGTGAGGTTCCTATTGTTGTTTGACCCATGTCTTCTGAGGTGTAATGAATTGATAGAGCTTGTTATGAGAACTTTTAATGAATGCTTGAGTACTTAAGGATATCTTGAATAGATTATTTTTACCTTCTATGTGATTGGGTTTCATTATGGAATCAAGTGGTTGTTTGCTTAGCGATAAAAGAAATTGAGTATGCCTTGTATATGGTTGATTTAACATTGAGTAAAAGAGATATTTGATATTATTAAGCATATGGAAAGTGAATCATTGGAATG
Organism: Cryptomeria japonica; assembly: GCF_030272615.1. Taxonomy (NCBI): domain Eukaryota; kingdom Viridiplantae; phylum Streptophyta; class Pinopsida; order Cupressales; family Cupressaceae; genus Cryptomeria; species Cryptomeria japonica. The sequence continues at coordinate 217,189,248 of NC_081407.1, read as the reverse complement.
TATTATATTTTAATTCCTCATTCAATTAAATAGGATGCACCTAGGATTAGTTATTAAAGTGGGTTTAGGGAGCGGCTCCCAATGCACACCCAACCCAATGTGGTACACAGGTAATCACATTGGGGAGTATCTTGATCAAGTGATAACATAATAATCAAACTAGGTTTGGATATTAAAACATTAATTTAGATAAGTTGTTCCCCATGCATACCTTGAGCACTAGTACGAGGATAAGGATGACTTGGGAAGGAATGCACAGACATGTAGGTATTGGTTCTTACTTAGAACAAGGTATTCCCATATATGTAGTGCTGAGACTTGCATGATCACCATTCTTGTCTATATGAGAGAATGGTTTGTTCTCTGTGGTGTGTATTTATGAGCACACATGATGACACTACCTACACTATTACTCTAGTACCTAGTTATTCATAGTTGAGTAGAACCCTATGGATTTACTATTGCTTGATCTTTAGGTTATCTCATTGTGATATATGTCATATGATAGATTTGGTGTTGTTTTCATGTGTGATGCTTGTCCTCATTATTATTGATTGAGGATGCTTCCTCATTTTGTTGGTATTTTACTTATGATTTATAAAGCACCATCTCCTATTTATTGTTTCTTTTTTATGTGAGTAATGCATTGTTGGTATTATCATCTTGATTTTGATTAATGAATTTTGTTGGGTATTATGCTTATGTTGAGCATTTTCTACATGTTGGCTCTTGTGTAAACCTATTATTCTTCCTTGTATTATTTTATGCGTGTTTGGTCTATGTGACTATCTCCATGAGTACAGTGGAGTGGATCTAATGGTACCACATGTTTGGGTGGCTTTGCCAACTACCATTGGGGATCCGAGGACTTGGTTTGTTTCTAGCTTGATGGATTCTACCCCCTTCCTCAATATTGGATTTTTCTCATTCTCTTCTCTTTATTATGAGATGTAATCATTTTTATACTATATTGTGTATTGTATCATTGATCATGTATATATGTAACACTCCAACTGGAGATAGATGTGATAATTAATAATGGATATGTATTTGTATTGCTTTATGTGCTCTGGTGTTGGAATCGAGCATGATGTATGATCTCATTTGCTTTCTTATTCTTGATGTACAATGATGTTATTATAGGAACATTTTATTTGGTGTTTTAAAATGAACATAGATATGTGGTTAAGTTTTGGAGTTTGATTCAATCACCTAGTGGTTCTTGAGTTATTGACCTAATCTTGGATGTGTTTCTAAGGTAGCAATTTTAGGTAACCCTTAGAGATGACTTGAGTAATCTTGGATATACTTGCACATGTGCTTATTTGGCTAAATATTAGTTGAATTTATCTTTAGGTTGAGTATTACAGTTGTATATGTAATACATGATGACACTTCATTACTTTCCAAAATAAAAGTTTCCACGCATTTCTTGTACATTTTTCTCTTATCCTCTAGGGTTCCTTGGCAGGGCATTACACATTTCCCACCTAAATAAATTCATAATACTCCACCATGAATTCCCATATACTTTATCATCCCTTATCCTATAATCTCTTTCTCATATTTTTATTATCAAGAGATAGGATATGTCTATGCCATACAGTTAAATATTTATCAATACTAAAAAGTTCATCACATCCCAATTCTTCTTCAAGACTAATATCATAAGACACAACTACATCTTACTTAATAAATAAATATTGTATATTATGCCTCATAATTACACTATACTTGAGTTGACTTAGGATAATTCATTTATTGTAGTTTGCATATGAAACACTTAGTGAAGTGTGCATCTAAGGAAATTGCTTGTAGGAGAAATTCCACCTTTTGTGGGCTTACCTTGTTATCACATTCCACCTTCGGTGGGTAATCCACCTCTTGTGGAATATTTTGTTATTTTTCCTACCTACCCGCACCTACCATTGTATCTTATTGGGACACATGTCATGATTATGTTCTTTCATTTCCATATGACCTTGCCTTTATAAGTAGGCTCATCTTCATTGTATTGTTTATCTAGTTGATCAATTTTTGCATCTTGATGAGAATACAATTTGTTCTTATCAATCTTTGTTTCTCTTGTGTTGTACTATTCATTGGGTTCTAAATCTTGGTTATTATTGGAAAACTCTTACATGGTATCAAAGCCATTAGGGCTGCATTGAGTAGCCATTTTGAAGAGATCTTAGTACATTTTATATTTAGATCTATGCAGAAGCATCAATTTGAAGTGTCTTATACCAAATTTGACATCACCATTGAGACCAAGAAGCCATTTCCACAAATGTTTCCTATAAGTTTTCCTATATTGGGCAAAAGTCATCTTCACGGCATCGAGAAATTTTTTCCACCTATTAGGCGGTACAGTACATACCCCTATCAATCTATAGATGTCATTATTATCTACAAGGCCTTGTACTAGTCCTACCAGTTGCCGAAATTGCTATTCTCACTGTCGGCATCACCTCCTCATTGACCAGCCCATGCTCCATTGTCACTTGTGTTCTCCCCATTGGCCTAAACATCACCACCTCGACCAACACAATTACCATGCCTTGTGCATACCTGCCTCAACCAACATAGCTACCATGGCCTATGCATACCTGCCTTGACAAACCTCTTCTTCGTCTAGGTTGTATAACCTCTTTATGAAAGTTGTTGCAAGATGCAACATATGGACACCTTCTATTCACTCATGTGACATTTTATTTTTGTCAATTGTGCCATGCGGTACATTCTTATTCACTGCACCTTCCCATTTGTCATCATGCAAACAAACAATAAGAACACATTCAATTTATGTTGTATACGCATACAAATGCCCATTCAACACCATGAAGTGACCATATCATCATATAGAGCCATTCATAGACTTCCACGTGTCAGATATGCACACATAGTCACTAGTCCTATAATTGTATGGATTTTCCACATCATCGTGCCATGTTACTAGTTGTACATGACACATCATATGATAGTACGAACACATCAACACTTGTTTAGTCGACACATTATTTTTTTATACAATCTAGTCAACAATTCATATAGTGTCATGTCATCATCTATATGGCACATGGCAGTCGAGTCATCTTTTGATGTCAACATCCGTACAACCATGTAGGTGGCATTTTGGGCATGATTGCCATACAACCATCAAATTCAACCTAGTGTTTTACTGACATTAGTACTACATCAATACTTTTTGAAAATAAATTGATTTGTATCCATTGAGATTTTTTATTTACAATCCAGCTTTAGAGGCTCATATCTTCGTCATTTTGAGGTATTTTTTGGTGCAATTGTTTTCTATTTGGGCTGATTTTTCATGCTCTCCATAGTGGTGTGGTTAGATTCTAATTTTGGCATATATATTTTCCAATTTTTTTAGTTTTTCACAACTGTACCTATCCATTACTTGATTCTGCATCTTCTCGGGCTCTGTGCAGGCTTATACAACAAATTTTTCAGATACCATTTTTTTTAAAGTGCATAATTTTTCATCTACTTTCATGTCTAGTTCTATCCGTTTTTCACCATATTTAGTAGAAATTGTACTTTTAGAGTTTGGTCTTTTTAAAGTTGTTTGGTACTTGTCATTTGCTTGGATCTCAGCTTAGATCTTCTACATTATTAGTTTGTGTCTAGTATAGCCTATTTGAGGTAGTTGTAATCATGAAATCAAAAGCCCACTTTGGCCCTTTTTGCAAGTGGTCCATTGTACAAGCACTAAGTATAAACTGCTAAATCATCATTTTGTGAGGGGAGTAGGTGGGTGGGGGTTTCTTTGATTAAGTGAATTTGGGAGGGTGTCTTGTGTGATTGTGCCTCTTCTCTATCTTGTGCTCTTTCATCTTATTGCTATGGGTTCACCTAAATTTTCACTTTTAAATCCACATAATATGCATCATGGAAAATTAAAGCATGAAGTTAGTTAATGGAAAAATGACTCATTCATTACATAAATGGAACAAGGAAAATACCAGCAGATCCTAAAGTTAATCCTAATTGTCAGTTGGAATGGTTCACTAAATATTCTATGTCTCTTGGAACTTTGAGAAAGTATGTATCAGATGACCTCATTTTTCACATTGAGAAATGTACTACAGTTCAAGATGCTTGGGATATATATGCCAAATTGTATGGTCAAATTGATAATATTATGGGCTACAAGCTTGATGATGAACTCACAATGTTCGATCCCTAGGATTTTGATGCAATCCAAGATTATGTCATGAAATAAATTGAGCTAAGAGAAAATCTTAAGGGTTGTGACATTGACAAAAAGGATACTCAATTGGTTTACAATTTGTTGGACAAAATTCCATCAGAGTATGTGAGCTTTGTTTCTAGATTTCACACCCATTGCTTGACTTTAGGTTGCTCATTCACTCCACCATCATTTGATGCATTCACAAAGATGTTGATACTTTAGCAATCAAAGTTAATTAAGATGGGGATTCTCAAGTCTTCAAACTCTAAGGCTTTTGTGGCTAACCAAGGAAATCGATGGAATCAAAGAAAAGGAAGGAACCAATAGTAGTCTAAGCTAAAGCCACAACAAGACAAAGAAGAATCATCCTCTCCACAACAAGCCAATTCTTCACCCCTTCCAAGAAGGGGAATACACCTAAGAAGGAGAGACCTACTTGTTCATATTGAAAGAAATTTGGTCATGATGAGAATCATTGCCACTCAAAGCATATTGATGAGTTGATAAATATCATTAAGAAGAACAACATCAATTTTTCATCCACCTACAAGAAGAAGGAATCATCTCCTTCCAGTTCATCATGGTGAAAGGGAAAAGGGCAAGAATTTGTGGTTAAAATAGGTTTTCCACAGTAGTGGATACTTGAATCGGGTGCTTCTCATCACATGGGTTATACAAGGGAGTAGGTTTCTTCATTGGAGCCATCTAAGGTACCTCACATTTTCATTGGTGATGATACACAAGGTGAATTTGAAGGGAAGGGTTATGTTTCCATGGATGATGTAACTTTTGGCAATGTTCTCTATGTTCCTAACTTGACCACCAACCTACTTTCTATCTACCAAATAGGCTACTATGGAAATGGGAAGAAAGTTGAGTTTACATCTAATTTAGTTGTGGTAAAAGAACTTGAAAGTGATACCTTGGTAGCAGTGGGACAAGACAACCATAATTCACAACTTTATTCATTTTCCCACATTGTGCCTTGATCTCCTTCTATGGCATTGCTCACTCATTCAAATTCAAAAAATAATATATGGCATGAGTGGTTCACTCACCTCAACTATTGCTATCTTTAGTAGCTTAGCTCTAAGGACGCGGCCATAGGTCTACCTCAACTCAGTATTTCAAAGGGTGTATGTTCAAGGTGCTCCATGGGCAAGAATCCCAAAGAGAAGTTTGATAAGGAGAAATCTTAGAGAGCTTTGGAAGTTCTTAGATTGGTTCATGATGATGTAGCAGTCACATTTCTAGCACCTTCATTCAGCAAGGTCTGCTATGTCCTCACCTTCATTAATGACAACTCTTGGTTGACTTCGGTCTTCTTTCTTGTTCACAAGAGTGAAGTGGTTGAAAGATTTCTAGTATTCATGGCTCATATTGAGGAACAATCAGGGAAGCTAATCAAGATCCTTCACATAGACAATGAATGTGAATATGTGAAACATAGACTTCAGTAATTTTTTACTCTTGAGGGGATTGATCTTTAGCAATCAGTCGCCTACACTCCACAACATAATGGTATTGTAGAAAGGAAGAATAGAACCCTTGAGGATATGGTTACTTGCATGATTCATGCTCTTTTTCTTTGTCTAGATTTTTTGGTAGAAGCTATCAATTATGCCACACACATTCGAAATTGGGTTCTTTACAAGGATTTTAAGGGTATCACTCATTTTGAGGCTTGGTGTGGTAGAAAACTAGTTGTGAGACATTTCAGAGTCTTTGGGTGTCTAGCATTGGCTCGTATTCCTTCAAAGAAACACAAGGAAATAGAACCTCACAGTAGGCCTTACATATTTGTTGGATATCCTGAAGGTGTTAGGGCATATTGACTTATGGATCCAGAGACAAGTGAGGTATTCATTGAGAGGAGTCTTTACTTTGAGGAAATCTCTCATATCTTAGTCTCACTTCCTCGTCATCCTTCCTCCATTGTGGATAGTGATGATAGTGACTCAGATGATGATACTCCCTCAAATTTGACTCGTAGAGTCACAACTCTGCAAGGTCCACTTGTAGTTGAGTAAGCTCATCCTTCATCTCTTCCTAGACCTTGTTGGGCTTGATAGACTCTTGACTTAGTGGGTTCTCTTGTTGCGGATCCTTTAGACACTCAAAGGACTTGGTCATAGCTTCAAGGGCTTCCACATGGTTACATTGATATCACTTCTAATCCACATATTTTTTAGGAACCATCAGGAGTTACTGAGTGGGACTTAGCCATGGAGGAAGAGTATAGTTCCTTGATGAAGAACACCACTTGGGACTTAGTACATCTCCCTAAGGGTAGAAAGATGGTTCAATGTAACTAGATCTATCAGACAAAGTTTCCAATAGATGGTAGTGTAGATAAGTATAACACATGTCTTGTTGAAAAATATTTTTGATAGGTTTCTAGTGTTGACTATATTGAAACCTTTGTATCCATAGCTAAGATGGGCTTCATTTACTCAACAGTTTCTATTTTCTCAATACATGGTTGGGTTGTACATTAGATGGATGTGAAGAGTTCCTTTCTTCATGGAGATATTGAAGAGGACATTTACATGGAGCAACCAGAAGGATTTGTTTAGGATTATTCATTGGTTTACTAATTGAGGAAGTCTATCTGTGGCCGCAAGTAGGCCCCCCAGGCTTGGTATGCAAAGATTGACTCCTTCCCTCTCTCCACATGATTCACTACATGTCATTTCTATCCTAATGTCTATTGGAATTATGGATGAATTGATTATGTGTGCATTGATGTTTTGTCATTGATGTCAACACTGGTTGTTATCGATAGACAGATTTAAATTGGCTGATATGGATGGTTACCAGTAGACAGGTTACTAGTATAAGATCTAGTTTTATTGGCAGAAGAGATTATCTGTTGGACACTTCTGGCATGTTTGGATCAGTGAAGTATATTGGATTTCATGAGTTATATTCTCCTTGAGCATGTTTTGGTCAGTTGGTATTGGCTTGGTAATTGAATGTTATCATACACTAGTAAACCCTTACTAGCACTGCTTTAAGGCTTTACCGGCAGAGCTTTAATAAAGGAATCATGACAGGATCCACAATTGGTGTTGGTGAAGCTTCTTCAAGGATTTTAGGGTGCTGAAGATATTTGTTGATAGTGCTTCAATTTCTTGACGACATTGCTTTAGTGTGGTGGACCCAAAATAGGTCTGGTACCTATCTAGGTTATGGACCGGTATCATGCTAGCATGTACTCTACATGTTACCTGGATGATTTGAGATGTTTTATGGATTTTTTATTATTGTTTTGTTCTTAATCTGACATGGAATATCATTGTAATAAGGAATTATGCAATGATATTATTATAATATCTTTAAGTGGCCGACCTAATTAGTTTAGGCCTTGGGGTTTGTATAAATAAGAGGTAGAAACTCTTTGTAAAATTATCATGGTTATTGGAAAGGTCATGGTCAAGGAATGTAATGTGCAAATATTGTAATATGACTCATGTAGAGGAGTTGATTGATCATTGCTGATCGGATTGGATTCAGAAGATGATTTAGTCCTTCGGCATTGAGCTTAACTAGGATTATAATTAGGCATAGTAGATGTTATTTCCAGCAGTTCACTCTATTGGATTGTTGTCCATTTATCTTGAGGAGGTTGTAGCCTCTCTGTATTTAGTGAGACTCTTTTTTAATGAGTAGTATGCTCTAGGCAGTGTGCTTTCCTGCAAGTGTAGGCCCCTCATTGTAACATATACTTTCAACAGAAGTATCATCTGACTGTGGGTAGGCTTCCCATCGTGGTTTTTCCCTTTCTGATTTTTTTATGTACAAATCATGGTGCTATGTGGTATTGTTTCTTTGCATTGATTATTTGGTTAATTTTTTTAGGTCCCAAAGACAACTAAGAGGGGGAGGGGGGTCAATCAGTTGTCTAATAAATTCAAACCAAAAACTTATTAACCAACTTAATAATTAATTCCGGTAAATTAGTTAAGTTTGCCGGTAGACAGTGTTAATAGTAAATTGCTATACCGATAAGAATTGATGCATGAAACATAAGAACAAAGTCATCCACAACACATGACACCAATATTTGTACATGGAAACCCTGTAAGGCGAAAAACCACAGTGGGAAACCTTACCCACAATCAGATGATACTACTACAGATAGTAAGTGTACAAAAGGGGTCTGCACATGCAGAAAGGACAATAGCTTAGAGCTCACTGCTCAATCACAAATGGGAGTCACACTGACTACAGTGGGATGGTTAAATCCAATAAGAATGTACTGAACAAAATAGCATCTTCATATGCTGGATTCAGTACCGGTGTAATGCTGATAAGCTTCTACAAAAACCTAACTTCACCTTCAAATGATGTCTTCATGTATTCCTCTTCTTAATCTCGCATATACCTTCACACAATTCTTTTTCACATTCCACATGTTGAACACTATATTTAAAAAAAATATATATATAAAAAAAATATATACTTCCATAGGCGTAAAGACTAAAGGATTTTTCGGCCAGCAAATTGTGTCAGGCATTTTGAAAGAAGTTTCATTGAAAGGGTATTTTCATCGAAATAAAGTGTGTAAAGTACCAAGCAGAAGTATTTCGGCAAAAAGTCACCTTCGATGAATATAAAAAATCACTCATCGATACTCCAAGTTTCATCGAAAAGGTAAAAAACAAAAGGCAAAAAGGCAAAAAGTAATTTCGAAGGAATATCATTACCGAAGAAACTCATAAAGCATTCATCGAAATGCAAGTTTTCATCGATGACATAATGTTGAGCAAAAGAAAAGGTGTTTCATCGATAAAGGAGGATATCGATGAAAAAGGAATGTCGATGAACATACATGAGCCTTCACCGAAGAAAGGAACTCATCGAAAGAATGATTTCAATGAAACGTGTGAGTGACTTATCGAAAAAGAGGTCTATTGATGAGAGAATGATTTCGATGAGTCTTGAAAGTGGCTTCTCAACATGGGCTACTCATCGAAAGAATAGTATCAAAGAGAATGGGCTTTCGATGAAAGATTTAAACACTCGGCCGAAGACAAGGGTTTCAACGATAACTTGAAATATGATCACTTTGATCGAACTATACTTCCCGCGAAAGAGTTAAAGGCCCAAGTGAAGAATGTCACATCTGCAATTAAGTTTAAACACTTGAGTAGCCATTGTAGATGCAGAACATTAACTGTGCACAAGTTGCCCATACGATTACAGTTGAACTGATTGAATTTTCATAAGAACCAGATCAATGCTAAAAGACTGAAAATTGTGAAGAACTCGCGGAAACTTGCGAACGACAGTCAGAAGAGCTGGACGTTTCTCCAAGTAAGTGTTGTCTCTTGTATTTGTTGTAATCATGGAACCTTCGTCTTCTTCTTCTAAAAAGAGTAGGAAAGGAAAAGAGCTAAACCCTGAAGAGAAGCCCAAAAGACAAAAGAAGGAAGGGAGAGCTCTGACTCAGGATTTGTTAGACCAGTGTCCCTCATCTAGTGTAAGGTCTAAAAAAATCAAAAGTGAAGAAGAAGGATTCGAGGATAGATTTGAAAATCTAGGAGACATTTGGACTGAAATCAGTGGACATGAATTATTCTTATTTAGCTACAAAAGAAGGGATGCTCCTGAGCCCATAAGTAATCTATGGAAGAAGAACTTAGGGAAATTGGTAGTCCCGAACGTGTTTGTAGATGTCGAACTAATGAAAGCTCTGGTAGATTGTTATAATCCGAGAACCAAAACCATATGCGATTACAGAGGGAATCCATTAGTGGTGATTAACAAACAAACTATTGATATGGTATTTGATTTAGACTGGGAGGTGGAGGAAAGTATCGATATGAAGAAACTTTCACAAGAATTCTTCAGTTTGGAAAACATCTACAGGACTTGGAGACTACCTATTCACCGGCCAAAAGTGGGTGGGTCATTCGTTCCATTTAGCAAAAATGACAAGGTGCCTTTCGATGTCAACCACTTCCATCCATTTTTCAAATATACATATTATGCTGCAGCCCAAGTATTAGGCCTAGAGGCTCATCCACTCATGGATATTGGGGTTATGGTTCTGTATGCTGATTTACAGTCAAAAGACCCTAGGTCATTTGATTTTGCCACTTATGTTGCAGATGCCTTAAATCATGGGTTGGAAAAGTTGAAAGGGGACCTTGTGAATGTTCATTTTTCATTGTACTCCCTATTAATGCATATCAGTCTTTATTGTGGACAAGAGATTAACTTCAGGTCAGATGATTTCTGCATTCGATCTTATGATAAAAATGGTTTGAAGAAGCTAGTTCAGTTATGGGTTTCTGCATGGGACCAAAGGTTCATGAATAACCAGTACTGGCACTTTAAAGAATATTTTGTGAAACCTCTTAGTCCAGCTTTTGGGCAACACAAGGATTACACTTTGTCCCCTGAAATTAAGAGATTCCTTAGGCCAAAGGACTTCTCTCTAGAATCACAGATTGATCATAATTGGGGTGATTGGTATTGCCATGATAATCACACAGAAATCAGGGTATTTGGGTATGAAGGGAAACCCCACATGCTTCCAATCACAATGCCAAACAGGGTGGCTAGCCTGGAGATTATAAGGTAATTGTCTATTGTCAGTGCTAAACACCTTACAGATTTCGGTAAACAGTCCATTGTTCCAGGTTTATTGGTTTTTTCTGATTTTATTGTTAAAAGTTCAAAAAGCTATCGTTTACTGCAGAATAAGTTAGACTACTATGGCATGACTTTGGGTGAGCCTAGAGAGAACTTTGATACTGAAGGGTACATAAGAGCTGCCAGAATGTCACAAAAACTCAAAGCTGGAATACATGTGGCCAAAATGCCAGATGACCTGATTAAAAATCTTGAAAGAGAAGAGGCCAAGGCTTTGAGAGAAAAGAGTGAGTTGACTTGGGAGGCCTACAAATGGAAAAGGGCAAGGGGAATGATAGATGGAGATCTAATTGGAAATCTCCAAGATCCTTTGGAAGTAGCTAAAAGGCTGCTTCAACATGAAGCAGAGATCATGCTTAGAGTGCCCTCCCATTCCTTCATTTCATTAATACTGAGAAGGATAGTCAACCCTTAGCTCACATGTCACCAAAATCGACTGCTAGTAGCATCCCTGTTGATTCTCCTAGAGAAGATTATCATCCTGGTTTTGAAGCAGAAATGAATATGGACACTAGTGAAATTAATATTAAGGATGTCGTCGATATAAGGATGACTGAACATGAAGATTTTGTTGCTGATGATGGATTCGCCTCTTCTAGGGAATTCCTCTCATTTTTATACCAATACAAAGGAGCTCATGTAAAACGAAACATGGCTGGGAGACCAGAGGAAGAACAGATGAAGAAATTGCAGGATGAGATTGATGTCCTCATGAAAGATATGACTCCTGAGAAAGGGAGGAAATTACTAAAAGAGGCCGGTGTAATCATCTTTTCTGGTTGGGATATAAACTCAGCACTTCTTTTTGACGGATTCCTGAAAAAACAAGACTTGAATCAATAGGTGTTGCCTCAGGAGATAGACAAATTATTCCTAGGCTCTGGATATGATCCTGACAAGAAAGCTCTCCTACAATGGGCATTATATCCAAAAGGGAAGAGGCCTATCATTGTGGTCATTGAAGAAACCTTTGGGCATCTCATGGTTCATCAGGTTGGAAAGACTGACCCTAGGGTCACTGCTAAACTAAACCTGGATGTTGCTAGATTGAACCTGGACCAGACATAATTTTTGGTCAGAGAGAACGTCACATACAAGGGGTTGTATGAAAAATCTAAAGAGGAGAATCAAAAGTTGCAAGCAAAAATATTGCAACTAGAGACAGGGACTCCTATAAGCGAATACACCTCATACCCCACGGGACGTAGCTTGCACGATGTCTCTGATGCTCTGTACTGGAAGTATCAAACAGAAAAAGCCAATAAACATGCAAAAGGTATCCAACAAAGGATGGACAAACTGGTCAATGATATCATCGGACATCAGTTTAACACCATGCTCTTGCAGGTTGAACCATATTGGAAAGTATATAATGGAACAATAAAGGCGTTAACAGAGCATGAGAGATTAAAAGCACGACTGCATGAAGTACTGAATAATGTTGATGCCATGACACCAGAGGAAAAAACTGAGGTGACTGCGTATATGGAGAATCATGTTAAGTTTGAAGATACGCTGAGAAGAGATCTGAAGGAATTGGATGATGAGAAACCTGTTGGAATGCCCTCTGTTTACAAAGAAGGAGAAGTGATATCCCTGGAAGATTTGCGAAAAGAGCTCATCAGTGTCAAGGATTGGGCCTTGTCAGAAATAGATCGAAGTAAGGATATGGCCCCTACTATCAACCAGATGATATTCAAGTATCTGTCGCAGGGAGATGAATTGAAGAAATAGAGTGCTCGAATCAAAACCTTCAAGGACGATGATTACACTCATCATTTAGGACTTCTAAATCTCTTTTTGCTTAAGTTTGTTAGAAGCACTCAAACTAACGATTAGTGTTTCAAAAAGTCGTGTCTCTTCATGAAAAGCCTTCATCCTCATATATATATGAGAATGATTTTTGTAATGACAAGAGGAGGAAAAATGAAAAAAAAAAATAGACAATAAGAAGATGGCGATGTATGACAGCTTGTAAGTTTTACAAACTTCAACGGAATACATGCTATGAACTGTTGTTTTTCTTTGCGTATGTGTTGTGGATTATTTCACTTTGTTTTGGCAATCATCTGTGATATTATCTAAAGTGATAAGGTTATTCATATTCTTGAAATCAAATTTATGCTTCATGTTATAAGGTTGAAATAAAAGTTTTGCTTGCGAATTGTAATTGTTCCTCGCAGTACTTCATTGTTTGGTCCCTTAAAGGTAGGGTTAAATTCATTCAATCAACATATGATATAAGCATTCAAATTGATCTCAAAAGAAATAATAACCGACAGGTCTATAAAAGGGTGGATTAAAAAACTGTCTCACAGGCTCGCATAATAAGTCCTGAAGAAAGTATAATGACTCTGTAGCCCAAACAGCAAAGAAGGCACTGGTCAAAAATAGATTACACTCATCACTATATTTCACCATTTGTTATTTCAAAGCAAACAGAGTAATTAGGAAACATAGATCGAATAGCTTCTACAACAACAATCTTGAACTCATCTGTTGTATCTCCATTCTAGGAACCTATGCCATTCTGAGACTAGGAGATATCAGATTAAGAAACTAAATCTGCTATAAAAAGCATTAGTTAAAGGAACAGCTAGTGAGTAGGTATACCCGCCTAGGTCCTGCAGAGCCTAAAGTGAGAGAGTTAGTAACCAAATAGGTTCACTCTATAAGTTGGCCAAGTCAATTGGAGGGTTTGATCATAGGAGTTGGCATTTCCTTAGAATCTATCCAATCTGTTGATTTGAGACCCAACAGATTGGCGACTCTGCTAGGGAAAATTATTAAGACTCTGTTGTGGGAAAGAACTCAGAAGAAATAAGTAACTTATATCCTCTAGGAAAGAGGTGGCGACTCTGAATTAAGAATATCAATGCACGGAACAAGATCAGTCACAAAAGGACAATCTTTATCCCAATTAGATTTCTCTCAGCGAAAGAACAAAGACAAAGAATCCATGAATGAATCCATGAGAGAAAGGTATAATCAGTATAGACATGAAAGCAACCAACATTCACCCTTAAGAGAACAAGATAGAGCAACTACTTCAAGCCCAGTGAATGAGGATTTGGTTGCAGCATATAAAGCTCAGAAGGGGTGATGCCGAATTCCCCCTGGTTTTGAAAGTCACGAAGCACGGTCCAGACAAAACACACCGCTTTCATCAGGATCAGGTATGGTGGATCCTGCAGACAGATTTACAGATTTAACTAGACAAATGATGGAGGCAGCTGCTGAGATGAGAGATTCAGGAAGGACTCAGGAATGTCTGGAACTGTGTGCTAAATTAGGCATAAATGTTGGTGAGGATGACTTTAATAAAGATGTAAACAACTACAAGAAAAATTATGCTCAGGGAGTGGGTAAAACAAAGGGTAATGATTTCAAAGCTTATGAGAATCCCTTGTTTGGTCACAAAAGGGATGATCATGTGCAATCAAGTGCACCACTAGTCCAGCAAAATTCACATACAAGCTTCACTACCCATAATCAGTACCCACCTCCTGGTTAATTTTATAACCAACATCCACCCCCTAATCAGTTTCAATATCAACACCAGAATCAATACCCCCTCCCTTTTTAAAATCAAATACCCTTATATGGTAATATGAACCAAAACTTTGGGAATCCTCGTGGAGGGCATGGACTAATAAATATGGAGCAAATGAGGCAGTTTGATTTTTCAGGAATGATGGTGTACCCATATCCTATCCCAAATGAAATCAGGACAGCAATACCAAGATTCATAGGAGGTAATGCAGTTTCAGGTGAGGCTCATTGTAAAGCCTTTGATGTAGTAATTGAGGATTTTGGGTTACCATATGAAGATGTCAAGATCAGGTTGTTTATGCAATCATTAATAGAAGATGCAAGAGATTGGTTTAGGACGTTGCCTGATGCATCCATTAGAGATCTTGCAGGATTCAAAGATTTGTTCCTTGAGTAGTATGGAGACCATAACAGCCCTGAGTTTGCTTTGCACGAAATCATTAGTATAAAGAAGGAGCAAAATGAATCAGCGATAGATTTTAACAAAAGATTTAACACGGTTCTAAACAAAATCCCCAATAGGATGAAACTAGTGCCTGAGGTGAGCATTCTGTATTATATCAATGCTTATGACAGTAAAACAAACTATGAGCTGAGAACCAGAAATCCTAGAGACCTTCGGGATGTTATGAAAGATGCCATTGTTATAGAAAATAACAGAAAGGCTGCTGGTAAAGTGGGAAAGAGAGAGGATGCAAGGTTGTACAATCCTAGAGCACCCAAGGCTAATAGAGATGAAGATAAGCTTGACAAAGTTTTAAATGCCCTAAAAGACTTATCTGTAAGGGTAAACAAAATAGAGAAACAACAATACTACCGTCCTGAGAGGCTCAGACTGCATGATATGCCTTATAACACTGCATGGAAGGATGGGAAACCAGTAGACAGGAACCACAGAGATAATCAACAAATTCCAGATCCTTTAAAAAGAACAGTAAATTATACTCAAGATGATGACATGTGGTGTTACGCTTGCAATATGCCACATGCTTCTTCTTTGTGTGCAGTAGCAAAAGGATTGCAAGAGGAGGAGGATAGTTATGAAGAACATGTGGATGATTCAACTGTTAACATGATATCATTTAGTCGGGAAGGAAGGTCAGATTCCATGAATATTGATCAATGCTCTGTCTTACCTGTGACCACCAGCAAAAATGAAAGTGTTAAGCTCAGAATCCCTACTGAAGAAGAAAAAAGAAGAATTACAGCTTATGCCGTTGCACAAGCAAAAAGGACTTATGATTTAAGGAATAGGGTGGTGAATCCAGAGCAAGGTAAACCTACTAGTCTTTTTATGAAAGAAACTGATGAGACACTCAAGTGAATAAACAAAGGAGCTATGACTAAGGAGGTTGTACCAAAGAATAATAAGAAGGGTCCTGATGTTCAAAAGGAAGAAACAGTAAAACTTCCTTTAGCACAACACTCTACTTCATTTGATATTTCAACTGCATTAACGCAATTAAAAGTTTCTGTCCCATTGATGGAAATAATGAGGTTTCCTGAGTACAGAGAAAAAACTTTGGAAATGATTTCAGGTATCCATGAAGAGAAGGTAAATGAACAGAAACAAACAAGTGACAGTAATGAACAGATTGCCCCAGTTATATATTTAGGGTCCACTATAACCAAGAACCCAACACAGGTAGACCCATTTTATCTCACTTTGGTGATAAACAACAAGAAAATAAGGAATTGTATGATCGATTCAGGAGCAACTATAAATGTCATGCCTGTTGGGGTAATGAAAGAACTTGGATTGGAAGTTGATACTACCTTTGGGAAATTCTATGCCATGGACAATAGATCAGTCCCAGTAGTTGGTATCATGAAGGATGTAGAGTTCAAATTAGCAGCCTGTCCGGAAGCATCATATAAAACAGATATTACAGTGGTAGATGTTCCTCCAAACTATGGAATGTTGTTGTCTAGACAATGGTTGAATCTGATTGGTGGATATGTACAGTTGGATGTGTCATATGCTACGATTCCAGTCAATGGGCAGGAAATAAAGATTGACAGGGAACCCCGGTCCACATATATCATAGAAGACATGGAAGAAACAGTGAACCAAATATGTTTTTTACAAACTGACATGGACAACTTCCAAGTACAGTTAACAAAACCTAAATTTAAAGAGTGGATCCCCATTGAGTCATGTCTAACTGAAAAGGATGGTCAGATATGGAAAATGTTCTTTGATGGGTCTTGTAGCAAAGAAGGGAGTGGGGCTGGAATCCTTTTTATTTCACCCACAGGGGAAACCTACAAATATTCTTTTAAGTTGTTATTTGAATGTACAAATAACATTGCCAAATATGAAGCTCTACTCACTGGTCTTAACATAGCAGTCAAACATGGAATCAAGTTGCTAAGTGTCTTTGGTGATTCAGAATTGATAGTCTCACAAGTAAAGGAAAAATATGCCTCAAAACACTTAAGACTGAAACAATACAGGAATGCTGTATGGGATACCATGGAGCTTTTTGATGCTTTTCAGATAAACTGGATAGACAGGTCAAAGAACATCATGGCAGATTTTTTAGCAAATATTGCATTAAAAGGCAATGATATAACGCTAACTGGGATATCTGAAGTAGAAATAAAAGTAAGAACATCTGTCCCTGAAAACTTGTATAATTGGCAAGTGTTTCAAGATGATACAGATCTGTTGAACTTCTTACAGTGTATTGATCATTATCAGACTCAAGCTATAAATTTTAATGACTTTGTGGAGAAAACTGAAGGTAAGGAAACTTTATTTGGACATGAAATTATACAACTAAAGACAAATAAATTACCAAGAGGCCTAGTAGCATTAGAAAGAACTTTTAATGCTCAAGATGTGATTGAAACCAAAGGGTCAACTGTTAAAGAGAGTGATGTTGAACAAATCAATCTAGGAAGTGAAGGAGCCCCCAGAAATGTTTTTATTGGAAAAAAATTAACTCCCATTATGAGGCAACAACTGATAATGTTGCTAAAAAGATACAAACATGTGTTTGCATGGTCATATGAAGATCTCAAAGCGTACAGGGAAGATCTTTTTCAACATGAGATACCACTTAAACCAGAAGCTAAACCATTCAGACAAAAGCAGAGACCTATTAATCCAACATTGTTACCAAAAATGAGGGAAGAGATTATAAAGATGAAAGACGCAGGAATAATTGAACCATGCAGATATTCCACATGGGTTTCTAACTTGGTACCAGTCAGGAAGAAAAATGGGGATATTAGATTATGTGTAGACTTTAGAAATTTGAATATATCATCTCTAAAAGATAACTATCCATTGCCAAATATGGATAACATGCTGCAGAGGGTAACAGGGTGTGAGTTGCTGTCTATGATGGATGGATTTTTAGGTTACAATCAGGTGAAAGTTAGAGAAACTGAGAAATATAAGACAGCCTTCACAACTCCATGGGGCACTTATGTCTATGCACAAATGCCATTTGGATTGACTAATGCTGGAGCTACTTTTCAAAGGGCAATGGATGTGGCTTTTGCATAATTGATTGATGTAATCATGGTAGTATACCAAGACGATCTGACTGCATACTCAAAGAAAGCTGATGATCATTGTGAACACCTTGAAAAGATATTTAAAAGGGCCTTAGAATATGGGATTTCTTTGAATCCTAAGAAATGCCACTTTGGTGTTGAAGAGGGAAAATTACTTGGACACATAGTATCCAAGGAGGGGGTAAGAATTGACCCTGAAAGGATAGCAGCTATCAATGAGGTTCCCATCCCTCAAACTATCAAAACCGTTCAATCATTCTTGGGACAAATTAATTTTGTGAGAAGGTTCATTTTCAATTTTGCAGACATAGTAAAACCTATAATAAGAATGTTGAAGAAAGAGGCCCAAATTGATTGGACTGAAGAAGTAATTGATTCCTTTGTGGCGATCAAAAGAGCAATTTCTGAGGCACCAGTACTCATTTCCCCAGATTTTGGCAAACCTTTTATAATATTCTCATTCGCCTCTTGTCACACTATAGCAGCAGTGTTGTTACAGAAAAATATAGAAGGGTATGAGCAGCCCATCGCATACTTTAACAAGTCTTTGAGCCCTTCAGAAGTAAAATATGAACTGAATGAAAAGCAAGCTTATGCTTTGGTCAAAGCAGTGAAACAATTTAGACCATACTTAGTAGGGGCTGAAGTTATAGCTTATGTCCCCAATGCAGCAGTAAAAGATATCTTCAGACAGACTGAGGTCACGGGCAAAAGATGCAAATGGATCAATCAAATACAAGAATTTAACATTGAGCTCAAAATTTCACAGGTTATCAAAGGACAAGGGTTGGCCAAACTCATGACAGGAACTGAAACTAAGGAATCTGGTGTGAATCAGGTTGGATGGGAAGAGGCTAACTTCAGTATTGAGAGAACAGCATGGTACACTGATATCATGTATTACCTTAAGAACTTGAAATGTCCAGATGGTATGACCGATAATCAGAAGAGAGCTTTGAAGCTAAAATCAGCAAGATATGTAATTATCAATGGGGACTTATATTGGAAAAATAGAGATGGGATATTGTTATTATGTCTAGACAACTACCAGGCAGACAAAGTTCTTCATGAAATGCATGATGGGGTTTGTGGTGGTCATTTCTCGGCCAAGACTACAACACATAAAATATTGAGAGCTGGATATTATTGGCCATGTGTCTTCAATGATTCTTATAGATATGTCAAAAAGTGTGAAGCTTGTCAAAAGTTTTCAAACAAAACAAAGTATCAAGGATCACTCCCATTGAGACCAATGTTGGCTGAGGAACCATTTCAACAATGGGGAATAGACTTTATAGGGGAAATATCAGAAAAATCCAGCAGAGGACACAGATGGATATTAGTCACTATAGACTATTTTACCAAATGGGTGGAGGCAATACCTACCAGACAGGCCACTAGCAAAGTGGTGATAAAATTCTTAATGTAGAACATTATTACTAGATTCGGTGTTCCTGCAAGGATCATCTCAGACAATGGCATGTCCTTTAGATCAGAGGAATTCAACACTTTTTGTGGAGAATATGGCATTAAGATATCACATTCTTCTCCTTACCATCCCCAGGGGAATGGGCAAGCTGAATCAAGCAACAAGAATATCCTAAAGATCATTAAAAAGATGTTGGGACAGAACAAAAAAGCATGGGATTCAAAGTTGAATCTTGCACTATGGGCAGACAGGATAACTATGAAGAAATCTACAGGAAAGTCTCCATTTGAATTGGTTTTTGGCAAAAGGGCCAGACTACCTTTGGATAATCTCTTGCCTGTACATAGATTTATGATTCAAGAAGAGATAGATGTTGAAGATCCATCACAAGAAAGGATAATGCAGTTAGTAGAACTTGATGAAGTCAGGGCAGAAGCTCAAAGGCAGAATATCAGGATTCAAAATCAAATGAAGAGGTTGTATGACAAGAGGACATCAAACAAAAAATTTTGTGTAGGTGATTGGGTTTTAATGTGGAATGCCAGGAGTTAGGACAAAGGCAAGCATGGTAAATTTCAAGCCTTGTGGATCGGCCCATATGTGATCATAGATAAAAAGGGGGAGGATTCCTATGTGCTTAAAAATGCAAAAGGGGAGGTCCAAAAATTGCCAGTACATGGGCAATTCTTAAAGAACTTCTTTTTTTGAACATACTATATCACATGTACAGTAGATTAGGATCCATTTCCATTGTAAATACCATCATATATCTGCGCTAACCAGAGATTCTGAATTCTTGAAGACATATTCAATATGCCTCCATCCTCAATCAGAGCCGCTGTTGAACACTATATTTAAAAAATATATATATATATATAAAAAATATATACTTCCATAGGCGTAAAGACTAAAGGATTTTTCGGCCAGTAAATTGTGTCAAGCATTTTGAAAGAAGTTTCATCGAAATAAAGTGTGTAAAGTACCAAGCAGAAGTATTTCGGCAAAAAGTCACCTTCGATGAATATAAAAAATCACTCATCGATACTCCAAGTTTCATCGAAAAGGTAAAAAACAAAAGGCAAAAAGGCAAAAAGTAATTTCGAAGGAATATCATTACCGAAGAAACTCATAAAGCATTCATCGAAATGCAAGTTTTCATCGATGACATAATGTTGAGCAAAAGAAAAGGTGTTTCATCGATAAAGGAGGATATCGATGAAAAAGGAATGTCGATGAACATACATGAGCCTTCACCGAAGAAAGGAACTCATCGAAAGAATGATTTCAACAGTCAGAAGAGTTGGACGTTTCTCCAAGTAAGTGTTGTCTCTCGTATTTGCTGTAATCATGGAACCTTCGTCTTCTTCTTCCAAAAAGAGTAGGAAAGGGATAGAGCTAAACCCTGAAGAGAAGCCCAAAAGACAAAAGAAGGAAGGGAGAGCTCTGACTCAGGATTTGTTAGACCAGTGTCCCTCATCTAGTGTAAGGTCTAAAAAAATCAAAAGTGAAGAAGAAGGATTGGAGGATAGATTTGAAAATCTAGGAGACATTTGGACTGAAATCAGAGGACATGAATTATTCTTATTTAGCTACAAAAGAAGGGATGCTCCTGAGCCCATAAGTAATCTATGGAAGAAGAACTTAGGGAAATTGGTAGTCCCGAACGTGTTTGTAGATGTCGAACTAATGAAAGCTCTGGTAGATTGTTATAATCCGAGAACCAAAACCATATGCGATTACAGAGGGAATCCATTAGTGGTGATTAACAAACAAACTATTGATATGGTATTTGATTTAGACTGGGAGGTGGAGGAAAGTATCGATATGAAGAAACTTTCACAAGAATTCTTCAGTTTGGAAAACATCTACAGGACTTGGAGACTACCTATTCACCATCCAAAAGTGGGTGGGTCATTCGTTCCATTTAGCAAAAATGACAAGGTGCCTTTCGATGTCAACCACTTCCATCCATATTTCAAATATACATATTATGCTGCAGCCCAAGTATTAGGCCTAGAGGCTCATCCACTCATGGATATTGGGGTTATGGTTTTGTGTGCTGATTTACAGTCAAAAGACCCTAGGTCATTTGAGTTTGCCACTTATGTTGTAGATGGCTTAAATCATGGGTTGGAAAAGTTGAAAGGGGACCTTGTGAATGTTCATTTTTCATTGTACTCCCTGTTAATGCATATCATTCTTTATTGTGGACAAAAGATTAACTTCTGGTCAGATGATTTCTGCATTCGATCTTATGATAAAAATGGTTTGAAGAAGCCAGTTCAGTTATGGGTTTCTGCATGGGACCAAAGGTTCATGAATAACCAGTACTAGCACTTTCAAGAATATTTTGTGAAACCTCTTAGTGCAGTTTTTGGGCAACACAAGGATTACACTTTGTCCCCTGAAATTAAGAGATTCCTTAGGCCAAAGGACTTCTCTCCAGAATCACAGATTGATCATAATTGGGGTGATTGGTATTACCATGATAATCACACAGAAATCAGGGTATTTGGGTATGAAGGGAAACCCCACATGCTTCCAATCACAGTGCCAAACAGGGTGGCTAGCCTGGAGATTATAAGGCAATTGTCTATTGTCAGTGCTAAACACCTTACAGATTTCGGTAAATAGTCCATTGTTCCAGGTTTATTGGTTTTTTCTAATTTTATTGTTAAAAGTTCAAAAAGCTATCATTTACTGCAGAATAAGTTAGACTACTATGGTATGACTCTGGGTGAGCCTAGAGAGAACTTCGATCCTGAAGGGTACATAAGAGCTGCCAGAATGTCACAAAAACTCAAAGCTGGAATACATGTGGCCAAAATGCCAGATGACTTGATTAAAAATCTTGAAAGAGAAGAGGCCAAGGCTTTGAGAGAAAAGAGTGAGTTGACTTGGGAGGCCTACAAATGGAAAAGGGCAAGGGGAATGATAGATGGAGATCTAATTGGAAATCTCCAAGATCCTTTGGAAGTAGCTAAAAGGCTGCTTCAACATGAAGCAGAGATCATGCATAGAGTGCCCTCACAATTCCTTCATTTCATTAATACTGAGAAGGATAGTCAACCCTTAGCTCACATGTCACCAAAATCGACTGCTAGTAGCATCCCTGTTGATTCTCCTAGAGAAGATTATCCTCCTGGTTTTGAAGCAGAAATGAATATGGACACTGGTGAAATTAATATTAAGGATGTCGTCGATATAAGGATGACTGAACATGAAGATTTTGTTGCTGATGATGGATTCACCTCTTCTAGGGAATTCCTCTCATTTTTATACCAATACAAAGGAGCTCATGTAAAACGAAGCATGGCTAGGAGACCAGAGGAAGAACAGATGAAGAAATTGCAGGATGAGATTGATGTCCTCATGAAAGATATGACTCCTGAGAAAGGGAGGAAATTACTAAAAGAGGCCGGTGTAATCATCTTTTCTGGTTGGGATATAAACTCAGCACTTCTTTTTGATGGATTCTTGAAAAAACAAGGCTTGAATCAATAGGTGTTGCCTCAGGAGATAGACAAATTATTCCTAGGCTCTGGATATGATCCTGACAAGAAAGCTCTCCTACAATGGGCATTATATCCAAAAGGGAAGAGGCCTATCATTGTGGACATTGAAGAAACCTTTGGGCATCTCATGGTTCATCAGGTTGGAAAGACTGACCCTAGGGTCACTGCTAAACTAAACTTGGATGTTGCTAGATTGAACCTAGACCAGACAGAATTTTTGGTCAGAGAGAACGTCACATACAAGGGTTTGTATGAAAAATCTAAAGAGGAGAATCAAAAGTTGCAAGCAAAAATATTGCAACTAGAGATAGGGACTCCTATAAGCGAATGCACCTCATACCCCACGGGACGTAGCTTGGATGATGTCTCTGATGCTCTGTACTGGAAGTATCAAGCAGAAAAAGCCAATAAATGTGTAGAAGGTATCCAACAAAGGATGGACAAACTGGTCAATGATATCATCGGACATCGGTTTAACACCATGCTCTTGCAGGTTGAACCATATTGGAAAGTATATAATGGAACAATAAAGACGTTAAGAGAGCATGAGAGATTAAAAGCACGACTGCATGAAGTACTGAATAATGTCGATGCCATGACACCAGGGGAAAAAACTGAGGTGACTGCGTATATGGAGAATCATGTTAAGTTTGAAGATACACTGAGAAGAGATCTGAAGGAATTGGATGATGAGAAACCTATTGGAATGCCCTCTGTTTACAAAGAAGGAGAAGTGATATCCCTGGAAGATTTGCAAAAAGAGCTCATCAACGTCAAGGATTGGGCCTTGTCAGAAATAGATCGAAGTAAGGATATGGCCCCTACTATCAACCAGATGATATTCAAGTATCTGTCGCAGGGAGATGAATTGAAGAAATAGAGTGCTCGGATCAAAACCTTCAAGGACGATGATTACACTCATCATTTAGGACTTCTAAATCTCTTTTTGCTTAAGTTTGTTAGAAGCACTCAAACTAACGATTAGTGTTTCGAAAAGTCGTGTCTCTTCATGAAAAGCCTTCATCCTCATATATATATGAGAATGATTTTTGTAATGACAATAGGAGGAAAAATGAAAAAAAAAAATAGACAATAAGAAGATGGCAATGTATGACAGCCTGTAAGTTTTACAAACTTCAATGGAATACATGCTATGAACTATTGTTTTTCTTTACATATGTGTTGTGGATTATTTCACTTTGTTTTGGCAATCGTCTGTGATATTATCTAAAGTGATAAGGTTATTCATATTCTTGAAATCAAATTTATGCTTCATGTTATAAGATTGAAATAAAAGTTTTGCTTGCGAATTGTAATTGTTCCTCGCAATACTTCATTGTTTGGTCCCTTAAAGGTAGGGTTAAATTCATTCAATCAACATATAATATAAGCATTCAAATTGATCTCAAAAGAAATAATAACCGACAGGTCTATAAAAGGGTGGATTAAAAAACTGTCTCACAGGCTCGCATAATAAGTCCTGAAGAAAGTATAATGACTCTGTAGCCCAAACAGCAAAGAAGGCACTGGTCAAAAATAGATTACACTCATCACTATATTTCACCATTTGTTATTTCAAAGCAAACAGAGTAATTAGGAAACATAGATCGAATAGATTCTACAACAACAATCTTGAACTCATCTGATGTATCTCCATTCTAGGAACCTATGCCATTCTGAGACTAGGAGATATCAGATTAAGAAACTAAATCTGCTATAAAAAGCTTTAGTTAAAGGAACAGCTAGTGAGTAGGTATACCCGCCTAGGTCTTGCAGAGCCTAAAGTGAGAGAGTTAGTAACCAAATAGGTTCACTCTATAAGTTGGCCAAGTCAATTGGAGGGTTTGATCATAGGAGTTGGCATTTCCTTAGAATCTATCCAATCTGTTGATTTGAGACCCAACACCACACTTGATCTTACAAATAAGATCTTACATTTATACCATACCCTAAGACCAATTTTAGTAGGTCGGCTCTACAAGATATTACAATAGAAACATTTTACAAATAATACAATATCTGATGTAATAACTGATTGAACATGTTGGCTTAATGCATTTACAACAATAATAAATCATTTCTATAGCGTGCCATGCTGATCTGGAAAAGATAAACCTACCGGTGAAACCCTAGATAACCTGGACCTATTTGTCGATAAAAGAAAATATGCAAATAAGAATATACCAATGATTATTACTTGAAAATAAAGTGTCCACATGATGTTTTCGACATTACCAAGTGTCTTCCATGTCATTGCAGGTACCGGTGAACATTATATCATGCCAGTGAACCATATACTGGTAACTATTGCATAGTTTACTGATTGTCGGTGAATGTTGTTGGATCTCCAAAGTAGGTGTATTTAGTAGGTGTTGACATCAATGACAAATCCATACCAAAATACCAACAATCTCCCCCTTTGGCATTGATGGAAACACAAGATGGAAAAACCATCAAAGTGCCAAAACAGAAATGCCAAGTGTAAAACCAACAATCTCCATTTCTCCCCCTGGGAGTAACATGTGTTTATCCAAAGATTTATTTTCAATACCAATCTCTCATACCAATCTCTCCTTAAATGTGTTTTTCAAAATCTCTCCCCAAAAAGATAATGTGTTTTTCCATAGATTTCGCTCCCCCTTTGACATCAAATGCCAAAGTCACAAAAAGTTCATACAAAATACCAACTACTCCCCCTAAGAAGTAGCTTCCTCATCAAATACTGGAATAAAAGATTTGTCCATTTAATTCTGCCGGTTGATGACATTCATCAACTGTCTAAGTCTCTACTGGTGGAGGTAAGACTCCGAGCTGATCTCTGAGATACTCAAAAGTTTCCTTAGGCAAAGGGTTTGTGAAAATATCTGTAAGTTGTTCTTTAGTATTCACATAAACCAGTTTTATCTCCTTTTCTTCAACTTTTTCCCTTAGAAAATTCAGTTTGATAGAAACATGTTTTGTTTTAGAATGTAATACTGGATTCTTAGATATATCAATTGCTGCAGTGTTATCACAATATATAGTAATAGGTTCCTTGCATTTTACCTTTATGTCTTTCAACATTTGCTTAAGCCAAAGTACCTGTGTACAGTTTGTTGCTACTGCAACATATTCTGATTTTGCTATTGATAAAGATGTACAACTCTGTTTCTTACTTAACCAAGAAACTAATCTTTTTCCAAGAAAGAATGCTCTTCCAGTGGTGCTTTTTCTATCATCCACATCTCCTGCCCAATTTGCATCTGTGTATGCATATAGATAAAATTTTCATCTTTAGGATACCATAATCCAAAATTTTTTGTGCCTTTTAAGTACTGAAAAATCCTTTTTACTGCTGATTCATGATTTTCCCTAGGATTGCTCTGAAATCTAGAAACTATACATACTGCATTCACAATATCAGGTCTAGTTTGTGTCAAATATAGTAAACCTCCTATCATAGATTTGTATCTAGTTGGATTAACAGGTGTAGATTCATCTCTTTGAGATAATTTGTCATTTGTTGTCATAGGTGTGGTTACCGGCTTAGAGTTCTCCATCCCAAATTTCTTAAGTAATTCTTTCAAGTACTTAGATTGACTCAAAAATATGCCTTTATTAGTCTGTAAAATCTGCAATCCTAAAAAGAATTTTATTTCTCCGATCATAGACATTTCAAATTCATGCCGCATTTCAAGAGAAAATTCTTTGCATAATTCATCTTCTCCTCCAAAGATTATATCATCAACAAATACTTCAATAATCAAGATGTCATCATTAGTTACTTTGTAATATAAATTGCTATCTACATTTCCTTTAGTAAAACCAATCTTTAAAAGATACTTATCCAATCTTGCATACCAAGCTCTTGGAGCTTGTTTTAATCCATACAAAGCTTTTCTTAATCTACAAACCATATCATTGTCATCTATCAAGGAAAATCCATCAGGTTGTTCAATGTAGACTTACTCTTCAAGATCTCCATTCAAAAATGCACATTTGATATCCATTTGATAAACTTTGTAATCCTTGTGAGCTGCAAAGGCCAAGAATAATCTAACTGCCTCAATTCTGGCTACCGGTACAAAGGTTTCATTGTAATCAACTCCTTCTTTTTGAGAATATCCCTTACACACTAGTCTTTCTTTATTTCTGACAACCTTACCATCTTCATTGAGTTTGTTTCTAAATACCCATTTGGTTCTAATTACATTTTTATTTTTAGGCTGCGAAACTAATGTCCAAGTATTATTTTTCTCAATTTGTCCTAATTCTTCTTCCATAGCTTTAATCCAAAATTTATCTTCACATGCCTCATTGACAAATAATGGTTCAATTTGAGAAATAAGACATACCTCTTCATTTGCCAATCTTCCTCTTGTCATGACTCCTTTAAATTTGTTTCCAATTATCTAATCTTCAGAATGATTCAGTCTTACATATCGGGGTGTCTTCGTCTATTGTTGTTCTTCATTTACTATGGAATCTTCTGATGATACCGAAGTAATTGGATCATCATTCTGTATCGGTGGATTTTTTGTAGGTTCATTTGTCATAATTTCTGTTACCGGTTCAGAGTCTATATACCTTGAAGTTCCTCTGAATTGTTCATCAATCTTTACATTTGTACTCTCAACAATTTTCTGTAATCTTTTATTAAAACATCTATATGCTTTACTCTTAGATGAATAACCAAGAAATATTCCCTCATCACTTCTAGGATCAAACTTGCCAATATACTTATCTCTTCTAATATAAGATTTACTTCCAAAAATTCTGAAATACTTAAGAGTAGGAGTATTACCAAACCATAGTTTATGAGGGGTCTTATCGGTTTCACCTTTGATGTGAACTTTGTTGAATGTATAGACAACAGTGCTTACTGCCTCTCTCCAGTACACATGTGGTAGATTTGCTTCTGATAACATACTTCTTGCTGCATCCAAAATAGTTCTATTTTTCCTTTCAACAACTCCATTCTGTTGTAGTGTCCAAGGTGCTGATAACTGTCTTTTGATTCCATTTACTTCATAGAATGTATTAAAATCTTTAGAAGTGAATTCTCCTCCTTAATCTGATCTTAAACATTTAATTTTCTTACCGGTTTCATTTTCAACCATTGCTTTGAATAGTTTGAACTTCCCAAGTGCTTCTGATTTTTCTCTGAGAAAAGTAACCCAACACATTCTAGAATAATCATCAATAATTAGCATGAAATATCTATCACCTTGTAAGCTTTTAGTTCTAGCTGGACCACATAAATCAGTGTGAATTAAATCAAGGGCATTATTGGATTTTTCTGGAATACTTTTGAAACTAGCTCTGACTTGTTTTCCAAATTGACATTCCTTGCAAATTGTATTCTGAGGTTTCACAATTTTAGGTAGATCTCTAACTGCCTTAGAAGTACTGATTTTTACCATGTAATCAAAATGTACATGACCTAGTCTTTTATGCCATAGCCAACTTTCATCTATATGTGCAATTAAGCATGCCTTTTCACTATTATTCAAATGAAAGATATTACCTCTAGTCTGATTACCGGTTGCAATTTCCAAACCAGTTCTATTAATGATTTTGCATTTTCCATTTTTAAATTGTAACTAAAAACCTTTCTCAACTAATTGACCAACACTTAAAAGATTATGTTTTAATCCTTCAACATAGTAGACATTGTCAGTGTTATGTTTACCATCAAGAGATATTGAACCCTTACCTTTGATTGAATAGGCTTTGTCATCTCTGAATCTTACTAAACCTCCATTGTACTCTTGAAAGTTCAAGAATTTACCTTTGTCTCCAGTCATGTGATGTAAGCATCCTGAGTCAATAATCCATTCATCCTTTGATTCAACTTTAGCTGCTAGGGCTTGTTCTACCAGTTGAGCAATGGGTACCAATTGATCTTCTATTATAGCAACAAAGACCCATCCATTGTCTACTGGATCCTCATCAGAATCATCTGTCACACCTTCATCAACAATGTAACAAGATTTATCTTTGTTTTTCTTGAATCTGTATCTCTGATATTCAAGATTAGGTTTGTATGTTCTTCTAGCTTCTTCTCTTAGTCTAGCATGTCTATCAGGACATCTTGAAGCCATATGACCAATCTTATTGTAGTTAAAAAATTTAAAGGGTGCTTTACCTTCATACTTACTTCCAATTGGGCCTTTTGGCATTTTTCTTGCAAATAGTGCTTCAAGTTCTTCAAGCTCTTCATTCTCCTTCCTGGTTTCTTCAAGTTCTCTTGCATAAAAGGCTCTCTAGTCTAATTTGTCAAAGGATGGAGCAGATGATGTTGATGCTTTGAAGGCCAAATCAGTTTTTATAGTAGTAATAGGACCAAATTCCTCAATTTCAAAAGCTGAAAGTTTTCCAATCAATGTATCCCTAGTTATTGATGTATTAGGCATTGTTCTCAGCTCATTTATAGTAGTAACCTTCATTTTATATGTCAGTGACAAACCTCTTAAGATTTTTGAAACAATCTCATCTTCACTCAAGGTTCCTCCACAACATTTGATACCCAGAACAATTTCATTTACTCTTTCCATAAAAGTAGAAATCCTTTCATCTTCTTCCATTTTCAGATGTTCATACCTGACTCGGAAGCTTTCAAGTTTTGCAATTTTGACTGTGGAGTCCCCTTCATTCAATGTTTCCAAATGATCCCAAATAGCTTTTGCAGTGGACCTATCTGATAATCCCATGATTTATTGATCTAATAATGTGCTCAAGAGTGCTTCTCTTGCTTTGCAATCATTTTCTTCATCTTTAGCTAAATTAGTGGGAGGAGTTTGACCAGCTATAGCAGCAGTATAACCATTCTTAGTAACTTCCCAGATGTCTTTACCAATGCAATTCAGATGTGTCTCCATTCTGATTTTCCATATCCCATAGTTGGTTCCATCAAGTTTAGGACTGTCCTTTCTGAAATAATTAGTAGACATTGGATCTCCTCAAGTTGTTAAACTTCTGCAAAAAGAGGACTAGGCTCTGATACCAATTGTAGGTCCCAGAGACAACTGAGAGGGGGGGGGGGGGTGAATCAATTGTCTAATAAATTCAAACCAAAAACTTATTAACCAACTTAATACTTAATACTGATAAATCAGTTAAGTTTGTCGGTAGACAGTGTTAACAGTAAATTGCTATATCGGTAAGAATTAATGTATGAAACATAAGCACAAACTCATCCACAACACATGACACCAATATTTGTACGTGGAAACCCTGTAAGGGGAAAAACCACGGTGGGAAACCTTACCCACAATCAAATGATACTACTACAGATAGTAAGTGTACAAAAGGGGTCTGCACATGTAGAAAGGCCAACAACCTAGAGCTCACTGCTCAATCACAAATGGGAGTCACACTGACTACAGTTGGATGGTTAAATCCAATAAGAATGTACTGCACAAAATAGCATCTTCATATGCTGGATTCAGTACCGGTGTAATGCTGATAAGCTTCTACAAAAACCTAACTTCACCTTCAAATGATGTCTTCGTGTATTCCTCTACTTAATCTCGCATATACCTTCACACAATTCTTTTTCACATTCCACACTTGATCTTACAAATAAGATCTTACATTTATACCATACCCTAAGACCAATTTTAGTAGGTCAGCTCTACAAGATATGACAATAAAAACATTTTACAAATAATACAATATCCGATGCAATAACCGATTGAGCATGTCGACTTAATGCATTAACAACAATAATAAATCATTTCCATAGCATGCCATGCTGATTTGGAAAAGATAAACTTGCCGGTGAAACCCTAGATAACCTGGACCTATTTGTCAGTAAAAGCAAATATGCAAATAAGAATATACCAATGATTATTACTTGAAAATAAAGTGTCCACATGATGTTTTCGAAATTACCAAGTGTCTTCCATGTCATTGCAAGTACCGATGAACATTATATCCTGCCGGTGAACCATATACCGGTAACTGTTGCACAATTTACTGATTGCCGGTGAATGTTGCTGGATCTCCAAAGTAGGTGTATTTAGTAGGTGTTGACATCAATGACAAAACCATACCGAAATTAGGCATAGTAGATGTTATTTCCTGCAGTTCACTCTATTGGATTGTTGTCCATTTATCTTGAGAAGGTTGTAGCCTCTTTGTAGTTAGTGAGACTCTTTTTTAATGAGCAGTATGCTCTAGGTAGTGTGCTTTCCTACAAGTGCAGGCCCCTCTTTGTAACATATACTTTCTGCAGAAGTATCATCTGACTGTGGGTAGGCTTCCCATCGTGGTTTTTCCCTTTCTGATTTTTTTATGTACAAATCATGGTGCTATGTGGTATGGTTTCTTTGCATTGATTATCTGGTTAATTTTTAAGTTATATTGTTTATCAGTATCTATTTCTACTGCCATTTGTTTGTGCTCTATTGGTACTTGATCTGTTTAAGGTTATATTGTACATTAAACGTTATAATCTGTTAACAACTGATTCACCCCCTCCTCTTAGTTGTTCACTGGTTATCCTAACAATTGGCATCAGAGCTTTGGTCCTCTTTTGTAGAAGCTTAACCACTTGAGGTAGATCCTATGGCAGCTAACACTTCTAATCCACCGGCAGCTATTTTCAGAAGAGAAATCCCTAAGCTTGATGGAACGAATTATAGGATATAGAAAATTCAAATGGAGACTCATCTTAGATGTCTTGGCAAGGATATTTAGGAGATCACTAAGAAAGGATACACACCTTATGATCCAGCATCTGACAATCTTGCTCCTGTGGACTTGGATAAGAATATTAAAAATGACTACAAAGCTAGAGAAGCCTTCTTGTGTGCACTTACTGATGAGAAGATTATGGGATTGACTGATAAATCATTAGCTAAGGTTATTTGGGACAAATTTCAAACTATGACTGAAGGTGACCCTACTGTCAAAATTGCTAAACTTGATGGTTACTGGGTAAGGTATGAAAACTTGAAAATGAAAGAAAATGAAAGAATTGTTGTGTTTGTACAAAGAGTAAATGAGATTGTTATGGGAGTACAATGTTGTGGAGGATTTCTAAGTGAAGATGAAATAGTTTCCAAATTCATGAGAACTCTTCCATCGGCTTACAAGATGAAGGCAACTGCAATTAATGAGCTAAGAACAATGGCAAACACTTCAGTCAATAGACACATTCTGATTGGGAAATTATTTGCTTTTGAGCTTGAAGAATTTGGATCTTCTGGAGTTGTAAAGTTTGAACGTACTTTTCATGCATCATCATTAACATCTACTAGAAAAAGTGATTGGAGAACCCTTTATGCAAAAGAACTGGAAGACATGAGGAAAGAAGATGAAGAGCTTGAGCAACTTGGAGCCTTATTTGCTAGAAGAGTACCTAAAGATCTAGCTAGAAGTAAGTATGAAGGAAAAACACCTTTTAAATTTTTTGCATGTAATAAGATTGGTAATTTTGCATCTAGATTTCTTGAAAGGAATGCAAGGTTTGAGGAAAGAGTTAAGAAAACTTTTAAGCCTAACCCAAAAAGCTATAGATTCAAGAAAAAAAAACAATGCTACATAGCAGATGAGGAAGGAGTAACAAATGACTCTGGTAGTGGATCTGGCAATGGAAAGGAATGGGTGTTCTATGCTTTAAAGGAAGATAAACCTCAACTAGCTATCAAAAATGAATAGAAGGCCCTAGCAAGAAAAGTTGAAGATAAGGATGAATGGGTAATTGATAGTGGATGCTCACATAATATGACTAGAGATAAAAGAAAATTTTGTCCTTGCAAGAATACAATGGTGGTCAAGTCAGATTTGGAGATGACAAGGCATGTATGGTCAAAGGTAGAGGTATTATTTCTTTGGATGGCAAGAATAACACTGATAATGTCTATTATGTAGAAGGTTTAAGGCATAATCTTTTGAGTGTTGCTCAATTAGTTGATAAGGGTTTTCAACTTCAGTTTAAAGATAGAAAATGCAAAATTATTAACAAAACTAGTTTGGAGATTGCAACCGGTATTCAGATAGGAAGTAACATCTTTCACCTGAACACTGGTAATACGAAATTTTTTATTGCTCATATTGATGAGAGTTGGCGATGGCATAAGAGGTTGTGTCATGTTAATTTTGATTGTATTGTTAAGATCAGTTCAACTAAGGCAGTTAGAGATATACCTAAGATTATGAAGCCTCATAATTTGGTATGTAAGGAATGTCAATTGGGTAAGAAAGTTAGAAGTTCTTTTAAGAGAATACATGATAAATCTAATGATTTACTTGATTTGATTCACACTCACTTATGTGGTCCAACAAGGACTAGAAGCTTTCAAGGTGATAGGTATTTCATGTTGATTATTAATGACTATTCTAGAATGATGTGGGTGACTTTTCTAAGGGAGAAGTCTAAAGCTTTTGAGAAATTCAAGATCTTTAAAGGGAAGGTTGACATAGAAACTTAATTGAAAATTAAATGTCTAAGATAAGATCATGGTGGTACGATCACTTCTCATGAATTTAATAGTTATTATGAGACAAATGGAACTTGGAGACAACTATCTGCCTCTAGGACTACTCAACAAAATGGAGTAGCTGAAAAGGAAGAACATAACTATTTTGGATCCAGCTAGATCTATGATGATGGAAGACAAATTTTCTCATATCTACTAGAGAGAAGCAGTGAGTACAACAATTTACACATTCAACAGAGTTCACATCAAAGGTGAGACCGGTAAGACCCCTTATGAATTATGGTTTGGACATACACCTACTGTTAAGTATTTCAGAATTTTTGGAAGTAAATGTTATATCAAAAGAGATGATTCAATTGGAAATTTTGATCCTAGATGTGATGAAGGAATATTTCTTGGTTATTCAATTCGAAGGAAAGCATATAGATTTTATAATAAAATATTGTAGAAAATTATTGAGAGTGCTAATGTGAAAGTGAATGAACAATACATAAATCATTCTATATCATATAACAGGAATCTAGTAATGGAAATGATAATAATAGAACCAACAATGCCTCAACCAGTACAAGAAGCTCAAACAGTTACACCGATACAGTCTGAAAATTCAATTATGACTGATGATCAGAGTGGTGAACTTGAAGTTCAAAAGATACCTAGGTATGTAAGATTAAATCATTCTAAAGATCAAATTATTGGAGATAGAAACAAGGGAGCAATGACAAGAAGAAAAATGGCAAATGAAGAGGAATGTCTTATTTCTCAAATTGAACCGGCAACTGTTATTGAAACTTGTAAGGATAAACATTGGTTAAAGGCTATGGAAGATGAATTAGATCAAATAGAAAAGAATGAAACTTGGTCTTTAGTTTTCCAACCTAAAAATAAGAATGTTATTGGAACTAAATAGGTTTTTATAAATAAATTGAATGAGGATGGTCAAGTTGTAAGAAACAAGGCTAGATTGGTTTGTAAAGGATATTCTCAAATGGAAGGAATTGATTATGGTGACACATCTGCACTTGTAGCTAGAATTGAAGTTGTTAGACTATTTCTTGCCTATGCAGCTTATAAGAACTATAAGGTTTATCAAATGGATGTCAAATGTGCATTTTTGAATGGTGAGCTTGAGGAAGAAGTTTACATTGAGAAACCTAATGGATTTTCACTAACAGATGGCAAAGACATGGTTTGCAGATTGAAGAAAGATTTATATGGTTTGAAAGAGGCTCCTCGAGCTTGGTATGCAATGTTGGATAAATATCATTTGAAGCTTGGTTTTACTAAAGGAAGTGTTGATAGTAATCTATATTATAAGATCATTGATAATGATATTTTGATTATTGAATTTTTTGTTGATGATATCATTTTTGGAGGAGAAGATAAATTGTGGATAGAATTTGCTAACAACATGAAAAATGAATTTGAAATGTCCATGATTGGTGAGATGAAATTTTTCTTAGGTTTGCAGATTACTCAAACTAACAAAGACATTTTTATTTGTCAAACTAAGTATCTGAGGGAATTGTTGAAAAATTTTGGTATTGAGAACTCTAAATCGGTAAGTACTCCTATGCCTACAAGTGAGAAATTATCTATCAAGGATACTTCTTCACCGGTAAATCCGACAAGGTATAAATCTATGATTGGTCATCTGTTATATCTAACTCAGACTAGACCTAATATTATGAATGCAGTAAGTATTGTTTCAAGATATCAAAGTAATCCTAAAGAAAATCATGAATGTGTAATAAAGAGGATATTCTGGTATTTTCAAGGATTAACAAAATATGGTTTATGGTATGATTGGGTAGGTGATACTAATGATAGGAAGAGAACTTATGGTGGAGCTTTCTATCTTGGAAGGAAATTGGTTTCATGGATAAGCAAAAAATAGTCATGCATTTCTTTATCTACTGCAAAAGCTGAGTATGTTGCAGCAGCAACTAATTGCACTCAATTTTTGTGGATGAAGCAAATGTTGAAGGATACCAGGGTAAATTATAGTGAACTGGTAGTTATCTACTGCGATAACTCTGCAACTATTGACATGTCTAAGAATCTTGTATTTCACTCTAAGACTAAGCATATTTAAATAAAGTATAACTTTCTGAAGGACAAGGTAGAAGCAAAGGAAGTCAAATTCGGTTTATGTGAACACTAAAGAATAGATTGCAAACATATTCACTAAATGACTGTCTAAGGAATCATTTGAATACTTGAGAGATAGGTTAGTGGTTTCTGCCCCTTCGATAGAGACATGATTGATGAAGTTTGTCATTAGTCCAACATGTATTATCAGAAACATTATTCATTTCGGCACTGATGAGCTGTGCTACTACTCAAGGGGAGTAGTTAGCTTAAAAATTTGGAGGTTTATATCATTGCTTTGATATTTTTGTCAGGTTTCTGGCATTGATGTCAAAGGGGGAGAGATATTGATGTGAAAATAAAAGAAAAGTTGTATGCATTGGGGAGAGAGATTTTTTCAGAGCCTTGTAGAGATACCATTCACTAGGGGAGAATTATTGATTGCTGGTTGTCTTCCACAGGGGGAGACGTGTTTGGCATCTCTTGGTATTTAGATGTTTTTCACATCTAGTGTTGCCATCAATGCCAAAGGGGGAGATTGTTGGCGTTATGGTTGAATTGATTATGTGTGGCATTGATGTTTTGTCTTTGATGTCAATACTAGCTGTTACTGGCAGACAAATTTACACTGGTTGATATGGATGGTTACCGATAGATAGGTTACTAGTATAAGATCTAGTGTTTTGATTAAGTAAAAATAGGATTTTGAAAGGAACCTGAACCTTTTACATATCAAGAAAAAGAGAGCATTAGAGCTTAAAAGAATCATGCCTGATCACTCCAACAACAAAAATTGATCCCACCCAAACAAAAAGGGATCCCAGCACACATAACATAAAGAACCATAAAAAGATAGCTTAAGGAAAGAAAAAGGATAGCACAAAGACAAAGACAGAGACCGAGACTGAGACAGCTAGATATTTTTCATAATATCTTTAGCATGGACCACCATCTACTTCATGTTGTTCACAGAGGTCTTCATATCATCCAACTCTCATCCCTTGATGTTGCCCTTATTCTTGGTGTTGGCTCTAGTACTCTTCTCATGACTTTTTTTATCCAACTGATCCTTGTCACCCTCTTTATCTTTGATGTTATCAAATTTGTTAATCAAAATGTTCATATTGTCCACTGAGGCTTTGAGAATCTAGAAGTTTTGTTCGGCTATCTTCTTCACTGTAAGTTCCATCCTGTCGACTTTGTTGCCTAGATTATTCATAGCAATTTCCAGCCCTTTCGCATCTTTATTTCCTTCCATCTCCTTAACCTTCTTTTTAGTTTCAATAATTTTACTCACCATGCTTCAATGGCTTCAACATTGTTGATTGCCACCACCAATTCTTTGGCATTTTTAGATAGAGGTTTATCGCCTGTCCTGGCTTTTTTGATAACATTCATATCCTTCTTCAAGATACCTATGTCTTTCACCATTATGCTGACAGTATCAGAGAATCCCTTAATACTCTCTGTAGACACATAAAATTGTCCTGTCTAATTAAAAAAATATTTTTATTTATTTAATTATTTAAGCCTAATTCTTCTATTAATTAAATAAATCTTTATTTATTTAATTAATTCATTTATCCTCTTCTAGCCTTATTTCTCATTTAAATAAATACATTTATTTATTTAAATTATCCTTTTCCTAAATTAAATAAATACTTTTATTTATTTAATTGATCCCACTTCTTCTATTAATTAAATGAATCTTTATTTATTTAATTAATTTATTAACCTTTTCTACCTATGACACATGTCATTCATCTCTTAATTCCTACACTACCTACCCTCTCATTATTTTCTTATTTTCTCTACCTACCCTCTAATCATAGCTGACCATTTATCTCCTACACCTCTCAATCTTATCCCTCCATTTCTTATAGTGTCTTCTATATAAGGAGATGCTTCCTTCATTATCAACCCCGATGATTATTCAACTACACTATGCCTTTGAACTTTCATATGTGATCCTACTTGCAACCATATTTCTGTTCTTTGTTGACCTCTTGTGCACATATAAAATCTGAGAGCAAATATATCAAGCAAGATCAATGGAGATAGGAAGAATGGAGATTCAAACCCTATTGGACATGTGATGGTATAATCTTTGTGATTTCATTTGATTTGCATTGTCTTAGGTAATCTTCATATGTTATGGTGGATCTTTGTTATTGTTAGGGTAGGGTTTTGTGGTTGAATCTATTTAGTCTTTCAATTTTGTTGTTATCCATTTTCACCATATACATTTTGGCATGCCTGGTGGGACTCTTGTCCCATTTGCATTTAACACCCTTTGTTGCAGATTTTGTGTTTTGAAGTTGCAGATCTGACATTTCTGACAACATTTTGATATTTTATGCGTTTGCATACTTTCGGATCGCATTTTTGATTTTCTACCGCATCTGTGACATCCAGAATCGTGTCTACACCCCGACAACATTTTATTTCTTTTGTAGATTCCAGGAAACGCGTATGTGTCCCCTAGTCGCATCTGTGAAGTCTTCAGGCACGTCTATGTTAGCAAGCCACGTCTGTGTTTGGGAACCACGTCTACGAATTTATTTAGTGTTTGTGTTTCTGATAACCGCATCTATGTGCAATGGTTACATTTTGGTTTCTTTGATTTGGTTTTTCGTCATTCGGATTTCAGATCTGGTTTATTTTGAGCTAACATCTTCAGATCTAGCTAACAAAATTGGTGCAGCTTGTCTTGAAAGCAAAATCGCATTGTTGAAGGCCCCTATTTCACAAAGTCTTTTGGATCTAAAATTTACCTAACTTGTGTGTTTGTAGGAAGGGGTGATCATTTGAAACAATCCAAACTACTAATAGATCTTTGTTGCAGGACCTTGGCAAGGATTTTTGATCTTTATTGTGTGCCTTGTTTTCATAGACTAGAAAACACTTCAATTGGTGCACTAAAATTGAACTAGTGTCTTTTGTGTCTAGAGCAATAGGCTCTTTTTGTTTAATCTCTAGAGGGCCTGTCTCACTGTGTGGTCATTAAGACTACTAGTGAGGAGAGAATGACCCAAGTGATAGCGAGGAAAACCCACCTCTTCTGAACCACTATAAACAATTGTATTCATGGTGAAAACTATGGATAATGTGTGTTGATTAGTTCATATCGACACTATGTCTCCCCATAAACCTGTTTGATCAATTGTAGGGCGTAACCCCTACTACCTAGGAGCCTTCTGTATTTACAGAGCTGAAAGTGTCACATGTATGGCCACACAAGTGGATGCCCTTACTAGCACCTTTTTGTTTTAGAAGCCAAAATCCTTCTAGTTGTTGTGGCAGGAGGTCAGACCTCTAGAGCGGCCCACACACATATGATTCTTAGTAGAGATACAAAGTTCACCATGGGGAGTTTTCATGGGGACTGCTGCTTGGCTACCCTGAGAAGTGAGTGTCGAGGGTGGAGCCAGTGGGGTCAAGCATCTAAGTATCCGCTCTGAATAGCATAGCCCCATGTGGGAATCAACAACTATTGTCCTGGCCAACCATAAGAATTATGCATGACTTATTTTCAACATTCAAAGATTTAGGACCAAACATCCAAACATTGTGTCTTTTGTGTCGTCAAGTGTATGCAAAACAATTTTACATCAAACAACACACTTTTCTTTGAGTCATTTTGAGTCTAAACACTTGCAAACATTGAGTCTTCATCAACACTATGTACTCTTGTCATGAAAAATAGTCAAACATTTAGATTTGGTCACAACAAACAACTCCACAGATTGGAAAAATTGCACTCCGTTTGTAGAAATGCGTCTGTGTTTGACAAAACCGCGTCTGTGTCATCCAACCACATCTGTGTCTTTTGAGCAGCATTGCATTTACAACATCTTAGAAACTCGTATGTGTCTGACAGAATAGTGTCTATGTCATTTAAGCATGTCTGTGAATCATACAGGCACGTCTATGTTCAAGATTGAAAACTTTCATAATTCAACAAACAAGAACAGTCAGTTTCAAACTTATTGAGCTTCCTAGGTTATCTCTCTGGGTTTTCATCTAGCATTCAACCTACCTTTGGGTCTCACAAAGTTCATCATTTCTTTATACCTTGCCTTACATTCACATTTGTCTAAACTTGAGTCAAAAGGTCACTTGCTTGTCCTCATCATACTTTGTCAACACATTACATACAACAACATTTTGCTAAGTGGTCCCTCATCAAGGTCTATCACCTTTGGGTCTCATTTGGTCTTACTTAGAGTCAAGGTCAACTTACCTCATCAAGAGAAAATATCATCTCTTTGGAAGCCACACCTACTCTACTACATACATACTTCATCTTACACTTTGGAGATTGCAAATAAACCTTAGATTCATTTACATTCCATCCAAATCTTAGTCTTCCATACTCTTTCCATTTTCATCTACTTTCACACATCTTGGTCAAGACCTAGTTCATGGTTGAAACCCGTTCCCAAAAATCTAGGAGAGAAACTAAAGAGGCTCAAGAGTTCGCAAACATGAGTGTCTATGAGTATGACAATGATGTCTTTTTCAATTCTGATCATGACACATTACCTGACATGAATGCCTATAGAAACATTCCAAATGTTGAGAACATGGACACTACAAACAACAATGATACACACAATGATAATATGGACAATATTTCAGTACATTCAGTAGAAGTGGAAGACTCCATTATGGATCCCTATTTCAATCAATTTGTTGAGGAAATAATGAGGAAAGATAGACAATATTTCTTACAAGTGATGGCACAAAGTGGAGCCAAGATCCCTCATGATTTTGACATGTCTCAAATAATGGAAAATCAACTTTTGCAACAAACTCACTCCAACATGGATCAAAGGAGGCCTAAAAGTGGAGGCAATAGAGGACCACATATGGTGCCTGAATCACCATCATCTTTGTTTCAAAAACCTGAGGTCCCACATACACATGGTCAAGCATATGATACTTACCTTCACAGACCATTATGGAAGTCTTATGCAGAAAAATATACTCAATCACATACCAATGCTAAGGATCAACTACCAAAGCAATTGGATATCCATAGGCATGTTCAAAATTTGGACACAAGGAAACCCCACATCAAATTTGGGGGCAACACACTAGAAAAAACACATGACATTCCTATAGAGTATGGTATACATGGACAAAGCAAATATTCCATTCCTCAACATGACTCTATACCAAGCGGTCCATATACACAACATCATTATAGACCTCCTCCATATGAACATGTGTATGATCAATATCATCCATATGTGCAACATGCTCCTCCTCCAACCAGTGGTTTAGGCATGGGGTATGGTCCAAGAAGTCGATCTCCACCTAAGAACAATTTGGAACAACAAATCAAGGACTTACAAAAGAAAATGGAGGACATAAATACGCCAAAGCCAAATTACATAATGAGAGACATATGTCCCTATCCATTTGACAAAAACATTCCAATGCCTCCATTTCCTACACACTTTGTGATACCTAAGTTTGATAAGTATAGAGGAAAAGGGGATCCTAAGGCACACATAAGACAGTTTTCATAGCTTGCATTGAGGTAGCAGCAGAAGAGACATATTTGATGAGATTAGTCCCACAAAGCTTAGGTGATCAAGCTATGGAATGGATCTCCCAACTCCCACCTGGAATTAAGTCATGGGGTGACTTAGCAGAGGCATTTATTCAACAATTCTCATACAACATAGAGATAGACATATTAGTCACTACCTTGTGCAACACCAAACAAAGAGATGGAGAGTCTTTTTCATCATTCTTACAAAGATGGAGGAATTTAGCTAGTAGATGCTCTTGTGAAATTCCACAAAAACAAATGGTAGAGATGTTCACCCAAAATGTTAACAAAGACATTGGTTATGACTTGAGAAAAGCTTGTTTGTCCACCTTCAAGGATGTCATTGAAAAAGGCTTAGCGATAGAAAAGGTCCTAGTTGAACAAGGAGTCATTAAGATATTCAAGAAAAACAAAGATGACTATAAAGGAAAAGACAAGCCAAGATTTTGGAATAAAAAAAAGAACACAGTCAATGATGGTGTTCTTGATGCCAATACAGTGTGACCAAAAATCATTTTTTTTGGATCAAGCTCTACAAACAATCAAGTGAATACTCAAACAACTTCCAATTCACGAAGGAAGTACACCCCATTGGGAGAACCACTTGAGTCAGTTTTCAAAAAGCTAGTGGCAAACAAAATCATAACAATTCCAAATTTGCCTCCATATGAGCCAAATGTTAAACCAAATTGGTGGAATGATGATGAGTATTGTGAATTTCATAAGGGTAAAAGTCATAAGAAAGGAAATTGTCACTGACTAAAGAACATCATACAAGACCTTATTGATAGAGGTGACATTGAGATTGAAGGACACTCATCCAACCAAGAACATGAGATGTTTAAGGAACCATTCCCAAAACATGACAAAGGAAAAGCTAAAGCCACAAATGACCAAACCAACTATACCAGAGCATCTTATAACTATGATTCAACTATCAATCACATCTCGATGGACAATTATGCCTCTACCATTATCATCAAGGACAAAACACCTGAGACTTCTACCCAAAGACCCAAGATTGTCCTAAAGGCATTGGATCTTCTTCCGAACCTACCTCTGAATGTAATGTTACAACTCATCAAGGTAAATTCACCTTGGAAGGTGCTCCAGCTAAAAACAATGCTTCTTCATCAACCAAGCCTGAGTATGACCTTGTAGAACAGTTAGGGAAGACACCCGCGCTTATCTCAATCCTTAAGCTCTTACGCATATCCCCCACACATAAAGCCATTCTTGACAAAATCTTAAGAGACACTTCTATCCCTACTAATCAGAATGTGGACTAGTTTTAAGACATGGTCGGACACCTTTCCATTCCACACTCCCTTATATTTATAGAAGCTGATGACACCTCCATAAGTCAACCACATAATGCACCTTTACACATTGAAGCCTTCATTCACAAACATCGAATAAAATGAGGCCTGATAGATGGAGGAGAAGGTCTAAACATTTGTACATTGAGCACTATTAAACAATTGGGACATTCTGATAAAGCTGTGAATTCTACAAACAAAATTACCATCAAGGCATATGATGATGAAGATCATTCATCCAAAGGCATAGTCACCTTACCTCTTAGAGTTGGGCCGGTTACAAAGGATGTGGTTTGTCAAGTCCTAGACCTAGATCTAACATACAATATATTACTAGGATGTCCTTGGATTCATGAAATGAGGGCAGTCCCATCTACATATCACCAATGCATTAAGTTTCCTCACAATGGAGTTGAAATAATAGTTAATGGAGATCCTAATCCATTCATATACTACAATAACTTGAGACCCAAAACTGAGATGATCATTCCAAGTAATAGGGAAGCTGTCCCTTCTTCTGCATACATTGATCCTGAATCATTAAAACCTTCGACATCAAAAGAAGGTGAGCCTAAAGGGAAATTCCAAGACAAGGGCATGGGTGAATACACTTTGAATCAAACCATGTGCTTACAACAAGTTATGAGTTCACCAAAAGAATATGGATGACCACATCCTACTAAGTGGGTATCTATTATTACACTTAAATGGGATCCTACAATCTTCCAAAAGTCGAGTGCAATGGAAGAAGAAGACTTATACAAAATGCTTTACAAAGACCCTGAAAATGATACACAAGATCACATCAGCATACCATGTGAAAAGTATGGCAAAGGGTTCAAGATTCTACAAAAATTTGGGTATGATGGCAAAAGTCCTCTTGGCTTAAGAAAGGAAGGCATCATTGATCCATTACAACCTGAATTGACATTCAAAAAGGAATGCTCAAAAGGACTGGGTTTCACGACTTCCAAGTTAAATGCTCAAAAGACAGGAGAAGCATTACAAATCAAAGTTGTCAAAATTCAACGAGAAAATCGCTATTCCACAGACTCCAATGAATGGGAATGGGGTTCAGACAAATCTACCAGTAACTATGAACTCACCAAGACATTTAGAGAACTAGTTGAACCCACAGAAGAAGAGGAATTATATAGAAAATTCAAAGTTGGTCAAGAAACAACCCCTGAAGACCCCATACAGTCCTTGCCTCTAGGTTCTAGGTCAAAATCACATAGAATGAGAACACCTATCCTAGAATGCACTACTAGTGATGAAAATTTGGATTCGTTCATGATCGAGACAGATGAGGAGAGTGCTAATGATGACCTTGATAACTACCTTGACATACCTGAATATAACTCCATCTTCACTCTTAGCCCTACTAACTTTGAAGACATCAAAGGTCTTCCCCTTGTTCAACACCAACTCATTGACTAGGACCATGAAGGACCTGCACAGTTTGACACATTCCAAAATGATGAAGCCTTTATTGATTATCTAGGCATATGAGATGATCTTCCCCCTAGGGACCATAAAGTAGGATACATTATAGAACTCAATAGTGAGGCGTATTTTAGTGAGGGTGTCAGGCCTTCCAGTGCCAAAAACATAAAAATAAAAACAAATCAAGGGTCTTATGGTGAAAACCATATTGTGGCACTATCTAACCCCAGAAAAGTAAAAAGAAAGGACATATCTGAGGGTGAAAACCTCTCTGAGGCACCTGAGGATGGAAGGCTCAACATTCTCACAGCATCATATGAGGAAAAATCATCCATGTTGGTAGAGGATCTACCATCAAAACAAACATTGATACAAAAGAAATTCCACATAACATATTTCTGGCTCAATCCCTGACAGAGACAGAAAGGTCAAAATTCATAAGTTTCTTCACAGAGTGACAAATCAATTTTGCATGGTCATACGCTGATATGCCTGGATTAGATCTGGATTTGGTAATGCATCATTTGATAGTTAAACCAGGGGCAAAACCAATGAAATAGAATAAGAAAGATACATCCACAAGTG
Source organism: Cryptomeria japonica (assembly GCF_030272615.1). Taxonomy (NCBI): domain Eukaryota; kingdom Viridiplantae; phylum Streptophyta; class Pinopsida; order Cupressales; family Cupressaceae; genus Cryptomeria; species Cryptomeria japonica. The sequence continues at coordinate 217,144,914 of NC_081407.1, read as the reverse complement.
GCATTATTAGTCAAAGCAGAGCTGGAGAAATTATTGGATGTTGGGTTCATATGCCCAATTTATTATCCTGAATGGATCTCCAACTTAGTGCCTATCAGTAAACCCAATCATAGCATCAGAATATGTACAAATTTCAGAGATATCAACAAAGATTGTCCTAAGGATGACTTTCCATTACCAAATATTGACTTGATCGTCAATCTCACAACAGGTCATGCAATGTTATCTTTGATGGATGGATTCTCTGGTTATAATCAAATAAAAATTGCATCCGAGGATCAGCACAAAATGACATTTACTTGTCCTTGGGGAACTTTCTACTGGAATGTCATGCCCTTTGGGCTAAAAAATCTAGGTGCTACATATCAAAGAGCCATGACTACTATCTTTCATGATCTCATGCACGTTACTATGGAAGATTATGTTGACGACCTCTTGGGAAAATCAATAGACAAAGATACACATTTGGACATACTTTCAGTTGTTTTTGATCGATTGGAAAAATATAAAGTAAGATTAAACCCAAAGAAATGTGTCTTTGGACTAACCTCCGGGAAGATCCTGTGATTCATTGTCTCAAAAAGAGGAATCGAAGCTAATCCAGCAAAAGTCAAGGCCATCCTAGAGATGTAGCCACCAAGAAATATCTATCAACTTCAATCTTTGTAAGGGAGACTCCAGTCCATACAAAGATTCATAGCACAACTTGTAGATAAATTTAATCCTTTTCAGCACCTGCTACATAAAAACATCAAATTCAAATGGGATGATAATTGTCAATAGGCTTTCTAGATACTCAAAGATTATCTTCTGAATCCACCAGTTTTGATGCCACCAGTTCCAGATCAACCTCTATTACTATACATATCAGCTACTTCAACAGCACTAGGGGCACTCTTAGCACAATAGGTTGCTGAGGGAAAAGAAAAGGCAGTATACTACATCAGTCACACATTGGTGGGATATGAGCTAAACTACACACCAATTGAGTGTGCATGTCTCACTGTGGTCTTTGCTTCGCAGAAAATATGACATTACATGCTAACTCATAAAACTAAGTTGGTTGTAAGGATCGATCCATTGAAATACCTTCTCAATAAAGCAATTCTTACGGAGCGACTAGCCAAATGGGCGATGCTCCTAAGTGAATTCAACATTGAGTATGTGGACATAAAAGCAATAAAAGGATAGGCTATCATAGATCAGTTAGCAGATGCTCCCATGATAGATGATATTCCTCTAACTTCAGAATTTCCAGATGAATCCATCTTGATAGTGTCACATGCAAAGCCCTAGCAGCTATACTTTGACGGCTCATACACATAGCATGGGGTAGGAGCTGGCATCCTCTTCATAAATCCTCAAGGGGATTCCATACCAAAATCATATTGATTATCATTTCCTTGCACTAATAACATAGCAGAATACGAAGCATTAACAACTAGATTACGGATTGCAGTTTAGTGCAAGATCCAGGAACTTCATGTTTTTGGGGATTCTCAACTTGTAATTCGTCAAGAAACTAATGAATACCAAACAAAGGATGAGAAATTAATGCCTTACAAAAGAATGGTGGATGACCTGAAATAACATTTCATGAAGTTAGACTTTGAGTAGATACCAAGAGAGCAGAATCGAGTCGCGGACACCATGGCTACAATTTCTTCACTAATTGATCTACCACAGAATGAGACCTGATATGAGTTCTTGGTGGATAACCTTTTGGTTCCCTTATATGAGATCACTCCTACTAAGATGATATGTGTCATCGGTCTTGAGTCCCAGTTATATGGTTCCATTTCCACATACCTTCGTGACAATACCCTTCCTCATGATTTATCCAATAACCAACGTCGCACTTTCATTCGCCAATCGTCTTGATACATCATTTTAGCCGATATCTTATACCGTCGAGGTCTAGATGTAACTCTTCTTAGATGTTTAGAAAGAGACGAAGCTCAAATTGCATTATGTGAAGTGCATGAAGGGATATGTGGTCCACATTCTAGTGGTCCTACCTTAGTCAAGAAACTCATCCGGACTAAATATTACTGGCCCAATATGGAAAAAGACTCATATTAGTTTGTCAAGAAATGTAAGCAGTGTCAACTTCATGGAGACCTCATTCATGTGCCAGCATAAGAACTTCAACCAATTGAGACTCCTTGGCCCTTTTGTCAGTTGGGACTCGATCTCATAGGCAAGATTCACCTTCCTTCCTCTAATGGTCATAAATTCATCATCACTGCCATAGAGTATTTCACAAAATGGATCGAAGTCATGCCTATCACACAAGTCACTGGAAAATAAATTGCTACATTCATTCTCAACTATATCATTTGTCGATATGGTATTCCTATTTCCATCATCACCGATAATAGGCGTCCCTTCAAAAATCAAGATGTTCATGAACTTTGTGATCGCTTCCATATTGCCCATCGTTTTTCCATACCTTATTATCCCCAAGGTAATGGTCAAGTTGAGGCGTCTAATAAAACAATAATCCTTAAAATCTTATAAAAGATAGTCGACGATGCTGGCCATAATTGGCATATGCAACTTAATCCCACACTTTGGGCCTACCACACAAGCGTCAGCACACCTACAAGAGCTACACCCTATTCACTTGTCTACGACACTGAATCTATCTTGCCTATTGAGGTTGAGTTACCCTCTTTATGAGTTTCCTTGCAAAACATTATTAGTGACGAAGACTACAGGGTCTCTCGCTTACAAGAACTTGAATTATTGGATGAACGAAGACAAACAACTTTTAATCACCTCAAGGCTTATCAACAACGAATGAGTCATAGCTACAATCATAAAGTCAAGCCTCGCACATTTGAGGTAGGTGACTTAGTTCTTAGATAAAATCCTAAAAATCAGCAAGACAGTTAGAAGAAGGGTAAGTTCAAACCAAACTGGTTTGGTCCTTACATCATCAAGCAGCATATAGATTTGGTGCATATCAGCTCTCAACCATAGAGGGTGAACCTTTGGAGGATCCTATCAACACCATGTACCTTCATAGGTTTTACACATAGCTCTTCAAAGTGTCTTAATTCAAACATACAAAAAAATCAAAAAAATCTCAAAAATACCAAAAAAAAACCATAAAAATAAAAAATCGTTACTTGGTGAAAACCTGGCAAACAGGCACCTTGTGACACAAAAAGTTTGAAAAACATAAAAAATATTTCGTCCAATGGTAAAAACCACTTTGGTGGTGCCCTGGGCAAGTACCATGGTGAAAACCGGGTCACCGGTGCTATGTGTAGAGACATTACTCTTCCCTCCTTTAGGATTCCATTTCATCCTTCACTTTGCACACACTCACAACCTATCAATTCATAATAAACATACCCATTCCCATCACGGCTTGTTATTGATCTACCCAAGATTGGTTCGCCATTCATAATAACATTCCTTCTCACCCCTTTCCATCCATAATAAATCAGCTCCTATCTGTGGCTAAGGCAAATCCTACGTCTAGTGATGGGTGTAGAACTAAGAGCATCACACGTCTCGAGGAGTACAATTTTTTCTAGTTTTCTTCAGTCTATTTGTGCACAATCCACAATAAAGCAACACTTGCATCACCAATCCGCAATAAAGTTTCGCCTTCTCTGCAATAAAGTATCAATTGCATGGATTCAGTCAGTTTCAGATGAGACACAACAACAACAATGGGCTTCAACAAATCAAATCTTTCAACAGACTTAGACAACATTATGGTTTAGTGCTATCTATCCTTTTATGAAAGTAAACATTGTGACCACAATCAAATAGACTTATACAAGTGACAAGAGACACTAAACTTGAGGACTACAGTGGATGTTGGTGTTGAGTCTTGGTTTTCTTTTGATTTTATCTTTTGGTGACATGTCTTTTAGCTTTTCCAGGATGTCTCTGACTAGAGATTTTATCTCTAGGATGTCTTTGACTAGAAAGGTGAGGATGGGGTATCATCACCCATTTGTATTTATTGTCTATGGATTGTCTCTTAGTAATGTTATGAGTTGTCCAAGGATATGAGAACACTAAGAGTCTAGTGTGAACTGGGGCATTCCTTGTTTGTGACTGTCTTATCTCCATGCAAATAGGTACAATGACTTTCTGGGTCGAACATATGCCTTGATTGTTATAACCTATTTTGCCATAATAAAGCTCAATGATGATAATGCACAAGAAGCTCTTTCACTTTCATATCTTCTATCTTCCATCCCCCTTTTCTTGATTGACTTCCATCATCCTTCTTGACTCCACATAGCTCGCTATCACATGACTGAGTATAATGACATGCCAAAAACATTTGCATTTCATGTAGTTACACCTGCATTACCACATATAAGAATTTCATACATACATATAGATATCACATTTGCATCACATCCTACACACAACACATGTTAGCACATTTTACATTTTCATCATGTAAATAGGTATTTGCATTATCATATTCATTTGTATTTCATACATTCACATTTGCATTTGCATAACATATAAAAACATAAAAGAACAAAATATATTGCATTTCATTATGTACATATTTGCATGCATATCATAACCATCACATAGCAACATACATCATGAAACATCTAATCAAATAGGTACACATGCATATAGCTACCACAAAGATGGATCATCTCATATATATAATCATAAGTGTCATGATACAATGATGTCAAAATCATATGGCTACAATCACCCGAAGGTGTCTACATCATCATAGAAAATGGTACAAAACTGATACATAGGGAGCCCTCTAAGGCTATGATGAACTCCCTCCCTTAGAGTAGCCTAGCCTTGATGGAGTCTGAGCCCTAGAAGAACCCACCCTAGGGTCATCTCTCCTATCCCCTCTATCTGGTGGTCATGGAGGACCCATAACCCCACTGCTGGATGCCTATCTCCTATCCCTCCCTCTAGTGGTCGTCATTGTCTGTGATGGTCTATGGAAGCTCCTGGCCCATTGCTCTGGTGGTACAAGCCCATAGTATAGGTCTCTCTAGTAGCCTATCTTCTCCCCAGCTTGCAGAACATAAGCATAACCAGCTCCTGTGTCCTTTGTTGACTGCCTCCTTGCCCTTAGCACCGTCTCAACCTCTGTATAACGTTGGAGAGCCTGATCCCTCTCTTGCTTAGTATCTAGTAGTTGTCTCCTGAGTCTAGCTATCTCCCGTTTGAGATCCTGGATCTCATCTACTTGTCCCTGGCAGATCTCCCTCAACTCCAATAGCTCATCCTCCTCCTGTCCCCCCTGTGCCTGTGGCTCTACCTGTGGCTACCCCTATACCTATGGCTATACCTATGGCTGCTCATGTGGCTGCCCCTACCCCTATCCTCATCCCTGTACCTGCCTACGACCCTGTGCTACTGGCACCTATAATGGTAAACCACCTCAACCTCTCACCACCCAAGCTTGTCTCTCCTCTCCACCCTCTCTCCACAAAGCCACTCTCCTCTCCCCTATCACCCCTAACCTCCTCCACCGGCCTCTACCCCCACCATCTCCATCTATCTGCTCACCTGGATCTGTCAATTGAGGAAATGGATGCTCAACCCAATATGCAGTATACTCTGCATCCATCCCTGCATCCTCTATCTCTGGCCACATATCCCAAGGCAAGGGAGTCATCTCTACCAGTTGCATCACTACCTAATCATATGATAGTAACGGCCCAAAGTGTGCCTGATCCCTCACTATCTGAGCATACATCTCGGAACCCCATGGCATCCACTGAATCCTGTCTAACTACCTACCCACCCTGTCCACCAACTACTTCTCTAGTACATAGGGCATTCACTCAATTAGATACCTAGTCCTGAAGGTGTAGGGTAGCTCCATTGCATCATCCTCCCACTCCTCGCACTCTCGGTACGACCTCCATACCATAGTGTCAATCTCATCAATGACCCTGCCCTAGTGCTCCAGTCTCTCGATCTACAAGTGTGATGTAATCATATCATATAGATGCACAAAACTGTATCTGTGGTCCTTGCCTCTGAAATGTATCGGTCGGGTCACCGACAGATGCTCATAAGCCCATACTTGTAATAATGTCACTCCGCAGCCCAATCCTATAGATCCATGTTATACAAACTGATGGAGCTCATAGTACAAATGCACCAGCACGCATGATCCCTAGGAATATCTAGTATGTTGTGTCACCAGTGTCTCCAATGTACTCCCCCAGCCCATAGTCAATCCTTGTGTCACCCTATCCAGACACAAGAACCCACTGATCACTCCTCCTAGCACCACTTGTAGCGCCAATCCTGTCGCTGTCATGGTATCCTAGGTGACATGTCCTACCCTCATCTCCAATCCTGGATCCTAAAACACTCATCTCAGTGCATCCCTATCTTTGTCCCGATCATAGGGTATCAACTCCTCATCGATCGGTATCCGTAGTATCCTATATACATCCTCTAAGGTAACTATCATCTCACCCATCGGCAGATGGAATGTGCAAGTCTCTGAGTGCCATCTCTTAGCAAGTGTAGTCAGCAACCCCATGTTCACCCAAAACTCAGGCACATACAGAATGAATCACAAGCCCATAACCTCAATCGCGACCCTTTCCTCAAAAGTCATCTCTGGTCATAACCTCTAAGTCAATGGGAATCTCTCCCATGACTCCAGCATAGGTAGGTACTCCTACAGTCAAGCAAATCAATCATGTCAGTCATAGTGGCATTCATTGTTCATCACAAAATGTTGCTTATTATCCTAGTGCTTATATCTATCATATGACATTCTATCCTAGTGACACTCACTATTCATCACAAAGTGTTGCTTCTATCCTAGTGACACTCACTATTCATCACAAAGTGTTGCTTCTGTCCTAGTGACACTCACTGTTCATCACAAAGTGTTGCTATTTATCCTAGTGGTACTCCCTATTCATCACAAAGTACTACGTGAGTGTTGCTCATATTTTGCACTCATTGTTCATCACAAAGTGCTGCTCATATTTTGCACACTGTTCATCACAAATGCTGCTCATCTTAGTACTCCCTGTTCATCACAAAGTATTATGTCTTGGTACTCACTGTTCATCACAAAGTGCCTCAATCTATCCTAGTCTTCCCTAGAGGACCTTCTTGAGTGTATCCTCTCAGCAGCTTATCCAATCGACAGTGTATGTTCATCACAGAACTGTCGATTTGACCTAGAAGACACAAATACGCCTTCATGACATAAACACGCTTACATATTGCACAAACGTGCCTGCTCTACACAGATGTGCCTGAAATACATAGACTTGCTTATGCTCTACACAAACGTGCCTGCTCTGCACAGACGCACCTGCTCTGCACAGACATGCCTGCTCTGCCCAAACATGCTTTCTCTACACAGATGTGCCCACATTGCACAATCCAGACACGCTCACATTTAACATAGACCCCTTTTCATTCATAGATACGCCTGGCACAAACACAGATGTGCCTAGCTAACCTAGACGCGCTTGGCACCAGCACAGACGCGCCTCAACATTTTTTGACTTTTTTTGACATATTATAAAATGCATTAAATGCACTACCTAACATGCATTAATGACAATATTTACTACAACAACGTACAAGGAGGTTTTGTGGTACTTATCAGCTCTCCTGCATCTTCTGGCCTCTAAAATCGGTGAACGCGATCGAATCTATGCACCAATGCCATCGCTGCTAATTGTTGCTGCTCTATTCTCTCTCTGCACTTTGATCTCTTGGACGTGTGGATGACAATGAGGATGTATTCCCCTCGTGGTCTATTTTATAGACTTCCCTAGGCCTAGCCCTAGCCCTCATTTCCCAATTTAGTCTTCTTTATCCCATCACTTTGTCACTCTATCTAGTCAGTCCATTCTAGCCATTCTTTCTTATTGAGAGATTGTTTGTGATCTTTTCAAACATTTTCATCCAATCCCGGGCATATCATTCCCATCTTGGGGCAACTTTGTATCAGTTCATATTATCTTCTTTGAAACAACGCAACAAGCCGCATTGTCTCAAAGAGGGGCAAAATGTAGACACCTAAAATTGTCCTGTCTAATTAAATAAATATTTTTATTTATTTAATTATTTAAGCCTAATTCTTCTATTAGTTAAATAAATCTTTATTTATTTAATTAATTCATTTATCCTCTTCTAGCCTTATTTCTCATTTAAATAAATACATTTATTTATTTAAATTATCCTTTTCCTAAATTAAATAAATACTTTTATTTATTTAATTGATCCCACTTCTTCTATTAATTAAATGAATCTTTATTTATTTAATTAATTCATTAACCTTTTCTACCTATGACACATGTCATTCATCTCTTAATTCCTACACTACCTACCCTCTCATTATTTTCTTATTTTCTCTACCTACCCTCTAATCATAGCCGACCATTTATCTTTTACACCTCTCGATCTTATCCCTCCATTTCTTATAGTGTCTTCTATATAAGGAGATGCTTCCTTCATTATCAACCCTGATGATTATTCAACTACACTATGCCTTTGAACTTTCATATGCAATCCTACTTGCAACCACATTTCCATTCTTTGTTGAGCTCTTGTGCACATATAAAATCTGAGAGCAAATATATCAAGCAAGATCAATGGAGATAGGAAGAATGGAGATTCAAACCCTATTGGACATTTGATGGTATAACCTTTGTGATTTCATTTGATTTGCATTGTCTTAGGTAATCTTCATATGTTATGGTGGATCTTTTTTGTTGTTAGGCTAGGGTTTTATGGTTGAATCTATTTAGTCTTTCAATGTTGTTGTTATCCATTTTCACCGTATACACTCTCATTGTCCCCAACACAATCACTAGATTTTTCCCTTTTGTCCTCTTGGTCCTCTTTCTGTAGACCTTGAGTATCCAAATCCTCATTGCTACCCACAACTGGGATATCATCCCCCTCCTTACCCTGCCCATTATCATTTTTATCCTCCTCTTCCTCCTCATCAGAATCAATCAAAATTTGATTAATATCTTTGTTACATCCCTTGCTGATGTTCTTCTTCCTCTGGGTTTGCTTTTTGATCCCTTTACCTTTCTTACTTTTGATGAATTTTCCTTCGAAGGACTCATCCTCAAACTCTGAGATATCAGAATCCACCACTATCCTCTTTCTTTTCCCCTTGTTCCTACCCTTTTTTCTTAACTCCTCTGACTCACCTTCGGTTTTTGAGTTGAAGTTAAAATCACTATCCTCACTCTATGTTTCCTCATCCCTTGCATTTTTACCTCTAATAGGTTTATCAATGCATTTCCCTTTCAGCAATTTATACAAGAGGCATAAGACCTTGATGAAGAGCATGGTCACCCTTAGGGTCTTTCTGTATTTCTTTGATTGTATGGTCCATGGAATATGCAAGATAATATGGCAGGCTTACCTTTTCACCATGGCGGAAATGGTTGAGCAACACAAAATGGTGCCCGTAAGCTCTCATAAATCTCCCATCCAACATTATGTAGGTAATTGTAGCAAACAAAATGAACCTCCATGGCCTGCAGATATGTTTTGGGGAGTGATATGAGTTGTCAACCTTCACCATTTTCTTCTTCTCACCATCCATGACAGGAAATTTGTCTGCTTCCTTATCAGAGATACTACGATCTCTATAGAATTTCATGCCCTTTGTCACCATCTCTGTGGCTTATGCTATAATCTCCTCATCCACAGTCATCATCTAGGTACCCACCAAAACTTTTTCATTCTTCCAATTCTTAATAAAGTGCTTAGTGATTGTTGGGTCTTTACCACTAAGCCTCTCCATAAACACATTTAAATCCCCCTCCTGTAGAATGTCCCAAACCTCTCTGTTCTTCTTCCAGTCTGAACAAGAGGTAGGTTTGAACCTTTTTTTGTTCCCTCCCATTCTTCCTTCATAATCACTAAATTTCTTACTCTCGGCTCTGATTTTTCTTCTTTGGTTTCTATTATTGACCTGAAAAACAACCCCTAATCCATGCCTAGTTGATATGATAAGACACATAAATAAATGCTCATCATCACCGTTGTAAGCCTTCATCAAAATAAGTGGAAGAAGCATTTAGGAATTATGATTGATCATGTCACATTGCCTCATCTAGATATAGTCCAGATCGAACAAGGATTTCGCTTCACATGAAAGTTCACTCTCACCATTAATAGTAATGATTTCCTCAGTTTGACAGGCCAGGTTGGTAGCCCAGTCAGCACACAAGTTAGCTTCCCTGTACATGTGTGTGAAAACACACATATCAAATGTGTCACTTATTTTCTTTGTTGCTTTAATTGCATTCTTTATTGACCAAGAAGGCGGGAACACCTTGTTCAAACAGTTTATGATATTCAAAGGGTCTCCTTCACACAAGACTTTGGGGAAATTGGCTTCCTTTGCTAGAACCATCCCATGATAAGCTGTCATAGCCTCAACAACATGATTAGTTTGATTTCCTATAGGTATGCATTTAATGATTTTGCATTTTCCACATTCGTCCCTTAAGACCACACCACATCCCACATTACCAGGGTTACCATTTGAAGCACCATTAAAGTTGATTTTCATCCAACCATTGGGAGGACATTCCCATTCACACCATCTCTAGGATTAGTCTGAAAGGAATCTCGTCCCTTTAATCTCCAATTCTTGAAGATAATTTGATCATCCTTGTCTTGAGGGTGAGCAATACCACCTATAATTTGATTTTAATATTAGTATAAGATCTAGTGTTACCAACGGAAGAGATTATATGTTGGACACTTCTGACATGTTTGGATCAGTGAAGTATATTGGATTTCATGAGTTATATGCTACATAAGCATGTTTTGGATAGTTGGTATTGGATTTTTAATTGGATGTTATCATACACTTTGATAAACCCTTACCAGCACTAGTTTAAGGCTTTACCAATAGAGCTTTCATTGAGGAATCATGACAAGATGCACAATTAGTGTTGGTGTAGCTTCTTTGAGGATTTTAGGATGCTGAATATGTTCATTGATCGTGCTTCTATTGCTTGAAGACATTGCTTTGTCATGGTGGACCCATAATAGGTCCGGTACCTATCTAGGTTATGGACCGGTATCATTCTAGCGTGTAGTCAACACGGTACCTGGATGATTCAAGATGTTTTATGGATTTTTTATTATTGTTTTGGTCTTAAGGCGACATGGAATATCATTGTAATAAGGAATTATGTAATGATATTATTATAATATCTTTAGGTGGCCGACCTAATTGGTTTAGGCCTTAGCGTCTGTATAAATAAGAGGTAGAAACTCTTTGTAAAAGTATCATGGTTATTGGAAAGGTCATGGTCAAGGAATGTAATGTGCGAATATTGTAATATCATTCACGTAGAGGAGTTGATCGATTATTGGTGATCAGATTGGATTCAAAAGAGGATTTAGTCCTCTGGCATTGAGCTTAACTAGGACTGTAATCAGGCATAGTAGATGCTATTTTTTGCAGTTCACTCTATTGGATTGTTGTCAATTTATCATGAGAAGATTGTAGCCTCTCTGTAGTTAGTGAGACTCTTTTTTAATTAGTACGCTATAGACAATGTGCCTTCCTACAAGTGCAAGCCCCTCATTGTAACACATACTTTCTATAGAAGTATCATCTGACTGTGGGTAGGCTTCCCACCGTGGTTTTTCCCTTTCTGGGTTTTCCATGTACAAATCATGGTGTTATGTGGTATGGTTTCTTTGTATTGATTATCTGGTTAATTGTTAAGTTGTATTGTTTACTAGTATCTATTTCTACCAGCATCTATTTGTGCTCTACTGGTACTTGATCTGTTTAAGGTTATAATTGTTAGGATTTCCACAGATACTAAGAGGGGGGGGGTGAATCTGTATCTAACCAGTGAATTGAATTTCTTAACTTCAAACATGTAGAACATATTAATATAGTGTACCGGTAAGCAAGAAGTAATGCAATAAATAGAGATAAAAGAAACCACGTGAAAAACACACCATAATACAACATTTTAACGAGGAAACCTGGTGTGGGAAAAACCTCGATGGGATTTTGTGACTCACAATATTCAATTACTGGCCAATAAGAGAATATTACTGCTACAAGAGGGGCCTGCACATGTAGGAAGGCCAAGTGCCTAGAGCTCACTAGTCAATTACAAAAGGGAAGTCTCACTGACTTACAAAATGGATTATATAAATCCAGTGTCTTGTACTGTTTCAAAGTAGCATCGATAATGCCAGATCCAATACCGGTTTCTTCTCTGCTTGTTACATAAACCCTTAACATATAATTCGCATAATAGGTCTTCCTTATTTCACCTAATTACATTCTACCATCCTTCTTCAAATATTCTACAATGATCTCTTATATATATGAGTCATTTTACAATGTTGCCAAGTTGACTTATAAAGATTTTACAATAATAAATAAAATATATTACAACAAAAATCTTGTCGGCCTCTGTGTCGATATGTTTCCTTTCACTGCCTATGCTGGTGGTCGGAGTGTCGGTGTAGAGTCTGATCTTTCTAGTGTCGGTGGAATGCCTTGCCGGTGTCATAGGATTGTAAGGTTGCCATCAATGAGAAAACCTTCAATCACCTATAATGTCTCATTGCAGTGTGCATATGCCAACAATCTCTTCCTTTGGCATTGATGGAAACACTCATGAGAAAATTCAAAAGTGTATCCAAAACTTGCAGTCCAAAAATTGTTTCCAAATAATTGTACCAAAAATATATGAGCTCCCCCTGAGTAGATAAGTCTTTTGCTAATTATTTTCTCATACTACTACTCCCCCTTTGGCATCAATGACAAAGGTTGTCAAGGTGTCAATAGAGTTGTAGTTTTCTATCTCAACCTTGTAACTGCGTGGTTACAATTTGAAAAAGATCTGCCAAAACCAAATTTATGCTTTCCAAAAACTTCTTACTGTCTTTTATTGCTGCCTCTATTCTTTGAACTGTACGGGTGAGGTGCTGCATATGCTCTGCCGGTGTTTTCTGTCCTTATACTAATGCCTCAGATATTTCCTTCCGCAAGGATGCTAGATAGTCTAGTCTTGGACTTAGTCTTAATCTCAGATTTTTAGCCTTATTTATTATTCTCTCCTTTTCTCTATCTAGCTTAAGTAATTCTTCCTCAAAACTTTTTATCTTTTATTCAAAAACTGATAATGTATCAGGTGAGTTAACAAAATTGTCAGCAAGTTTATTGATTTCATCCTGTACCTTGCTCATTTTCTTATCTATGTCAACTGTTAGAAAGTTTGTCTTGCAAATGTCTCTATATAGAGTTTTAAATTCCTTCAATGAGTTGCATAGTTCTAGTAAAAGTGTGTCAAATTCCCTAGAACACTTCTTTATTTGATCCTCAAAGAATTTTTGGTTTTCAATTTCCAACCTGTCTTTGAATGCCTCTTCCTTTATTTGCTCAACTGTCACTATGTTGTCAGTAATGTACTTAGACAAAGTATCAAGTTGTCTTAAAGAATCCTTATTATCTATATTGCAGTTTGGAGCTATTATCTTCAAAATTGGGATTGTGTCATCTATAGCTTTATATGCCTGTGAACTACAATCTGTTATTCTTTTAATGGAGTCCAAAAGAATTTCAGTTACATTTGTTGATTTGTAACCTGCTGAGGAGGAACCAACATTCTGAATTCTACCGGTGGAGGAAGTAACCATGCTTGTAGTGACCTCTGGTAGGTTAGTCTGTGTTTCCATTTCCTAAAGAAAGGGTTTTTGTTGCTCTCATGTTGCCGGTGGCACTGTTTCCACATGAACCTATTGTTGTTCTAGAACCCGTTGTTCTGCTTGTCTCTCTATTTGTTGATCTATTGGAGTCTCTGTCTGAGTGTCTATCTGTTTCCCTGTGCTATCATCTTCCACTTTTCCTTCTGTGTTATCAATGTTATCAGTTGTCAGTGCCTCACTAGCCATATCTGTCTTATCGGTTGTATCCTTGTCTATCATAATGTTGAACTTTTGAGTATCAACATCAACTGTGTATAAAAACTCTGGATTAGGATTTGTATCCTCTATATCCATACTCTCATCTGTCGGTTGATCTTTAGTTGTTGTTACTGGTGGAGTAATTAGAGGCAGTGGGGGTAAGTTATATTTTACTTTGATGCTAGGAGGTCCACCAACCTTTCCTTTTCCTTTGTCCTTGTCCTTCTAATATACTTTTATTGGTTTAGGGTTTCTATACTCTTCCTATTTTTCCTTCTCAACAAGGAATATATCCCATGCATTTTCTGTTTCCTCTGTTACCTCATTTACTCTTCCAACCATTAGTGCAATATGTCGGTGTGTAGTAGAGAATACTGACCGGTTGGCCTCTGCAATTAGATCATCTATCTCCTCTGGTGAGTTAACTGGGTAAACAGCAAGTAATTTCTCAACTTTAATTTTCTTGTCAAGCTCTACAACAGCTTGTCTTCTTGCTTCCAGTCTCTTGAATAGTTCATCTGGTAGGTCATCTACAACTTGTATTAAGAACTTCTTATATATATCCAGGTGTAAAATGACGTTGTTTTCAGCTTGCTCTTTTTCATCAGCTAATAATGTATCATATAAGTTTTCTATGTTCTTAAGTTCTCCTTCCTCTATGATTTCATTCAGTAATTTGTCAAGTGGGGCAATGTTTTGTTGAGTCCTCTTCTTCTTTGGTGTTAGCTTTTTCTTTGGGGTTGCCTTCTTGACCAAAGACCTCACTGCCTATTATTTTTGTCTATTTCTTCTAGGTGAGGGTGTGGATGCCGGTGAAGGATCCCTTTTTCTTACAACTCTTTTGAATGTGGCTGGCATATCATTCTCTGAAGAAGTTGCTACCGGTGATAGGTGAGTTTCAGGCTGTAATGTTAATAACTCATCCTCAGTGATGCCAGTTTGTTTCAGTACATCTTCTTTGATAGCCTTAGCCTGTCCTGAACCTCTTCTCACAGTTGCTTCAACTTTCTTCACTCTCTTCTTGGATTGAATTTGGCTTTCAATGGTCTCAGCACTACCAAATACCTCTTCCTTAGGTTCCTTGGGTGCTTCAAGAAAGGCTTTTGCATATGTTTCAATGATGTGATCATCAGTTTCATAACCCATCTCAGTAACCCAAATTATTCTTGGGATAACTGCTTCCATCCAGATCTCATCCTTTTTAATCACAAAGCATATATCATCCTTGTATTTGTTAAGAATTTTCTATGACAGTCTGATTCTTTTGTTCATTCTGGCCTTTAATGCTTGAAATTACTCATTAATATTCTTTTCCTTGTTTTCACCCTTGTTGTTGAATAAGTCTGATAACTATTTCCCTACCGGTATGTCAAATCCAAGGTTCTTGTTGCCTATACTAGGCACCTATTTGGTTATGTGTAGCATTAAGCATACAAGTAAATTACCAAATCTAAAAGTCCCTTTCTTATCCTTCTTGATTTTTCCTAAATTATCAATCAACTCATCCTTTAGCCATTCACATACATCAATTTTCACATTATCCTTAACCATGTCATAAGCCTTTTTATGCATAAACTAGAAACTGAGTTAAGTTTGTTTGTATGAGTTGCTTTGTACCCTAGAATCATGCTAATGAATCTCACATTTATGTAAGTTACATCATTAACCCTCAAGGACCTTTTGTCGAATGTTGCACCTGTTAGGTTTGTTACTAGGTCATTTGAGACCTTCTTTGTCTTGTCTGGTCTGTTACCGGTGGAAGGTAACCCTATTACAACTTTCACAGCTTCCTTGGTAATTCTATGAACCAAATCTAACCAAAAGAATGCACCATGTACCCTGCTCAATACTATACTAATCACTTCCTTGGGAAAGTCTGGAATGTAGAGGATTTCAGTGAATCCTAGGGTTTCAACAATTTTGTGTTCAGGCTTTACATTTCCGAAGTCATCACTTATGACAGTCTTGTACATGTTTTTGATTTCTTCATCTCCTAATTCCTCTATATGGCAATGGATGTACATTCTAGGATCTTCTGCAAAAACAACTCCTTTTGGAATTTGTGAAAATGCACCAACATTGTCATCCTTTTTAGCTATCTCAAGAACTAGCTGAAATACGGGTCTAGGGCATTTAATTACCTTGACTACAGTAGGGTTTGCTATGAATTTAGGTGTAGAGGAGGATGCCATGATTATAAATACCTTTTTCTACCTTAGGAAGGATTGATTGCTGAAGTGCTTTGCCTCTTTGCTCAAAATGCCTTAGCTCTGGAAATTTTGCACTCTTCGAATGTTTGAATTCTCGGTAAAATTAAATGGAGCCAAAATCAAAAATTTATAATGTTTATTTTCCATCTACCACATTTAATGCATGTCGGTTAAGTAATCACTTAACTTTGTCTGCCGGTATAGAAGTAATCATCAATTTCTCACCATTAACCGAGGGAATAATAGCATATATCTCATTTGATTGCCAAACCCTCAAAAGAAAGTTTCTTCAATTTGATGAAGAGCTTCCTATTGGTGGAGTACTACTCTATTCTTCTTGTGGAGTGTTGATTGGTTCTGTTGGTGGAGGAGTATTTCCAACATTATTTAGGTCTAACTTTCTAATCCATTGTTTTGAGAATTCTTGCTTAACCTCTTCAACTTTTTCTTTTCCTTTCAAACTAGAACTTTTGTTGTCTATCGGTGATGCTTTACTTCTGCAAAATTTTGCAATATGTCCAATCTTGTTAAATGCATAGCAAGTCACATTATTTTTCTGAATAGATTTCCCATAACCTATGCCGGTTTGTGTTCTACATTGATTAGATAAGTGTCCAGATCTTCCACAAACATAACATCTCACATTCATTATGCAATTTTTCAGAGTTATGACCAACTTTGTTGCATTTTGAACGTTGACTGGTGGGTGTGTTGATGTTCTAATAATTTCTAGATCTACATTGATTCGTTCTATGACCATACTTATTATAGTTAAATCATTTTCTATTGAATTTATAAGCAGTAGGTTGTCTTATCGGTTTGCTATGATCCTATGTGTTTGTAGTACCGGAGCTTTCTCCTGCCTCAAAGCCAATTCCGCAAGTGTCACTATTAGGTTTCTGAATCTTCAATAAGTTACCAAGTTCTTCTAAGCTTTTCTTGAATTTTTCTTTGTGCTGATTTGCAATATCCAGTTCTCTTTCTAAGATCTCTTTCTCCCTCATCAGTTCATTGGAGTCATTTTGAGTATGCATCAGATCTGTCTTCAACAAATCATTTTCATAGCTAAGTCTTGTGTTCTCATTGGTTGCATCATTTAGTCTTCTAGTCAACTCTTCTTCATTCTTCTTTCTATCTTCATTTTCCTTACAGAATCTCATGGTCATATCTTGCATCTCATTCTTCATTGTTATGTTCTCTTGTTTCTTGCAATGGTAAAATTATCTTGAAGTGCCTGAATGATATCCTGAGCTGCATTTAGATCATCTTCAAGTTTAATGTTTTCCAATTTCTCTGTATCATAATCTAAGAGAGTTTCTTTTAGTTGCTTCATCAGATTTTCCATCTTTACCAGTGTCAAGATCTTCCTCAAGTTGTTAGGCTTCTAAAAGTAGAGGACCAAGCTCTGATACCAATTGTTAGGATTCCCATAGATACTAAGAGGGGGGCTGAATTAGTATCTAACTGGTGAATTGAATTTCTTAACTTAAAACATGTAGAACATATTAAAACAGTGTACCAGTAAGCAAGAAGTAATGCAATAAACAAAGATAAAAGCAACCACAAGAAAAACACACCATAACACAATATTTTAACAAGGAAACCTGGTGTGGAAAAAATCTCAGTGGGATTTGTGACCCAAAGTATTCACTTACTGGCCAATAAGAGAATATTACTGCTACAAGAGGGTCCTGCACATGCAGGAAGGCCAAGTGCCTAGAGCTCATTGGTTAATTAAAAAAGGGAAGTCTCACTAACTTACAAAATGGATTATATAAATCCAGTGTCTTGTACTACTTCAAAGTAGCATCTATAATGCCAGATCCAGTACCAGATTCTGCTCTGCTTCTTACATAAACCCTTAACCTATAATTTGCATAATAGGTCTACCTTATTTTGCCTTATTACATTCTACCATCCTTCTTCAAATATTCTACAATGATGTCTTATATATATGAGTCATTTTACAATGTTTCCAAGTCGGCTTAATTATTTTATAATAATAAACAAAATATATTACAACAAAAATCCTGTCGGCCTCTATGCTGATATGCTTCCTTTCATTGTCGGTGTCGGTGGTCTAAGTGCCAGTGTAGAGTCTGATCTTGCTAGTACCAGTGGAATGCCTTGCCGGTGTCATAGGATTGTAAGGTTTCCATCAATGACAAAACCTTCAATCACCTATAATGTCTCATTGGAGTGTGCATATGCCAATAATATTGTGGACTAAAAGTTATAATCTGTTAACAACTGATTAACCCCCCCCCCCTCTCAGTTGTTCATCAATTATCCTAACAATGTCTATATTTTGTGATAGAATGACTGTCATTTTATACATGTACTCTATGTTGATGACTTGATCACTAAGGGGAGCATCTCATCGATCATTAGCAGTGTCAAATATTCTTTGCATGAGAGATTTTCTATGACTAACTTGGGTCGGTTGCACTACTTTATTGGGATAGAGATATCACAATCACCTTTCAAGATTACTCTTGCATATCCCAAGTATGCTCTTGATCTTCTTGCATGGTTCCACATGGCTGATTGTACGTTTGCACTAGATCCTTTTCTTTCAAGAGTCAAATTTGAGGCTAAGTGTTCCATTCCACTTGTTGATGCCACATTGTAATAATAGCTTTTTTGGAGTCTCATCTACTTGACTCATACATGCCCTAATTTTTCCTTTATGGTTGGCATTGTTTCATGCTCTATGAGGGAACCAAATGAGATTCATTGGAAAGATTGCAAATGTATCTTGCACTAGATATAGGGTACACATCACAATAGGATTCACTATGCAGCAGGCAAAAGACTTGCCTTGTTTGGTTGCACAAACTCAAATTCTGTTGACGATATTGATGATCCTAAGTCCATTTTAGGTTACAAATGTTATCTTGGTTCACGCCCTTACAGACATCTTCATAGAACCCTTCACTAAGAGTAAGTTTCATCAGTTGCAAGCTCTCTTGGGGTGTGAGATATTTCATCAGGGGGGTCAGCTAACTTCTCCTTCCTCTCTTATTGGGGGAGATTTTTCATATCTTAAGGTTTTTTCCTTCTTCTTTGAGAGTTATTTTGTATTTTCATCTCTCTTTTTGGGGGGAGTTTTTGTTTTCATAAATGCTTTTGTTCATGGCTACCTAATATTGCCTCATAGCTGAGACCCATCTTGCATTGTTAGCTTGAGTCTACATTCCCCTAAGTTGTACTTAAGGTGGGTGTTGGTGTAAATTTTGCCTCATAATTATACTTTACTTAAGTTGACTTAGGATAATGTATTCATTGTAGTTTTCATATGAGATGCCTAGGGAAGTGTGCATCTAGGGAAGTTTCTTGAAGGAGAAATTCCACCTTTTGTGGGCTTATCTTGTTGTCACATTCCACATTTGGTGGGTGATCCACCTCTTGTGTATTTTTTTATTATTTCTCCTACCTACTCTTACCTACCTTTGTATCTCATTGGGCCACATATCATAGTTATATGCTCTCATTTCCATATGGCCTTGCCTTTATAAGCAGAGTCATTTTCATTGTATGGTTTATCTAGTTGATCCATTTTTGTATCTTGATGAGAATAGATTTTTCTCTTATCAATATTTTTCTCTTGTATTATGTTATCTATTGGGTTCTAGATCTTGATTATTATTGGAATATTTTTACATAAATAAATTCATGTAGTCCTAGTCCTCTCCTTGTTGTAAGAATTGATTAAAATTCAAACATTATCATTGAGATACATGATACCCAATCTCTTTGTTTTTCTCTAGATATATAATTGCCACTTCAAAAACACTCTCCATCATCTAATTATTCAATCTTGGGTTTATAGTTTGATTAGGGAAAAATAATTATTGATTTTTTATTTATTTTACATAGTTTATTTTTTCATGTGTGTAGTATCATTTTTCTTATATCTATATTATTCTTGGAAACCCTCCTACCACTATGGAATCATAATCTTTCATATCATCTTTCCATATGGTATAGGATTTCTTGTGACCTAATTTATTATGTAGAAGACATGTATGTTGCAAGGTGTGCACCCTTCATCTCCTTGTGTTGTGCAGTGCAACGCTCGGGTTTGTGACATGGCTTAACCGCCTCCTATGGATTCTATAAGTCTAGTGGTTTTGTTAGGCAATAACAAGTCAATCTTTTGGTGCAATGACAACAAGACTTGTAACAAGTGGTATTAGAGGTTTGTTTGCAACATTTGTCTCCTTGTGTTGTGCAGTGTAATGCTCGGGTTTGTGACATGGCTTATCCTCCCCCTATGGATTCTATAATTATATTGGTTGTGTTAGGCATTAACAGGTTGATCTTTTGGTGCAATGGAAACCACACTTGTAACAAATGATATCATAGCTTGGTCACATGTTCAAACCCCTTGCTTGCACTAGGAGAGATTGTTGTAGGGTGTGTTCCCTTCATCTCCTTGTGTTGTGCAATGCAGCACTCGGGTTTGTGACATGGATTAACTACCTCCTATAGATTATATAAGTCTAGTGTTTGTATTGGGTATTAACAGGTGGATCTTTTGGCACAAAAAGAACCGCACTTATAACAATGTTATCACCTTAGACTTTTATACCCTAGTGCATAATGCCTAGTGCCATATCAAATAACAATTTCTTAATTTAATGTACCATGACACATTCTCTTTCCTCCAGTGAAAATTTTAGTGGATAATATTTGCCAATTGGCTATTTATTCAAATTTGGGAATCAAGATTTGGATAATCAGTTTAGGTTTTGAGGTAACCCAAATCAACACATTTTTACAAATTTTTATTTTAGTGTTATTTAAATCGCTAGAGAATTTAATTTTTTAGTTTAACTCAGAGATTCGCCATAATATTTGATAACTTATTGGATCATATTTGCCAATATTTTGTACCAATTTGATGGAGAGAGCAAGAAACCCACCTCTGCAAAAATAGTTACACTCCAATGGTGATTTCATGGATGTTGGCAAGGAAACTATGGGGACAGGTGTATAGGAAGAACATATTGAAATTGATCTTTCCAGTGAAATGGAGGAAGATCAAGCATTATGGGAGGAGAATGCGGTCATCTGCAGAATTGTGGGATCAAAGAAATCAAGATCTTGCATCAAAGATTGGTTTGCTAAACATTGGGGTATGGGTTTGGTGGTGAAGTTTTTACCCAGAGGCTTCTTCATGACTATATTTATAGAAGGATCAGAAAGAAGCAGGGTTTTGAAGCAAGAAAATTGGTTCGTAGAAGACAATCCATTATACATTCAACCTTGGCAATATAATTGTGATCCCCTTCCTTTGGCTATATATGATAGCCCACTTTGGATCATATTATACAACTTGCAAATTGAATACTGGAGAGATAGCAATCTCAAAAAGATTGGGTGCTCTTTCAACACTTTTTTAGATATTAATGAAAAGATAATATAGGAGGATTTATATTTGTATGCCAGATTGAGGATAGCATTAATGAAAATCATTCTATCCTATATCACTCTTCTTACTTTGGAAGGAAAATGGAGACAACAAATTGAGATCAAGAAGGAAATTAATCCTTGTCAAAGATGTGGGAGTAAGTTTCATTTTACCACAAAATGCAAAATGTTTATTAGAAGGGCAAGGAGTAATTTGGTTAGGAGGCCCAAGGAAATTTGGGTGGTTAAGGAATGCATTACCCAAACACCGCAATCGATCACTCGCATACGAAGTTCCACGAGTGTGATCTTTTTCAAATCCTAATATGATTTCTATCTCATCAACCTCTAGAGGAGCCACCTGACTTGGCCCCACCCAAACCAAGATCCATTCTTCCCACTTTTCAAGATTGTATTTCTCTTCACTATCTTGCAGTTTCCCTCTTGAATTTTCAATTATAGTGCAGAGTTCTTCACGAAGGACACCACCACATCGTCTAGAGTCTATGCTTCAATTTTTTTCTTTGATCCCATGGAGGCCAATAGTCCTTTGTCTGAGGAAGTGCTTCCTGAATAGTCATGGGGGGGAGAGGTAATGCTTGAAATTTCACTTCTATTGGGAGATTGTGTACATAACCTCTTGGTCTTCTGAAAGCTGAAAATTACTTCGAGTTTGCCAACTCTGGTTCCACACTATAGAAATTTTTGGATATTGACTTCCAAATATCCTTCGGTGCAAAAGCATCATTCTCATAATAGAAAAAAGGTGCTCCTTGCATGAACACATTGATTTCCTCCAAAGCGTGGCCCAATAGGTTTTGCAGGAACTCCAAAACTAGTTAGTCCCTCCGGACATAAATTAGAGATGTCACATCAGACACTCTAGACATTGTTTGTTTGTATTGCATACTCTCTATCTATTTATCACCCTTTAACACTTTCCTCTTCTTTTCTCCAATTTATCTCTTCTAGGCAACTGATGAACTTGTTTTGATGTCATTCAAGATAATGCCTACTTGCTTTCTTTTAGGAAATTTGCTTGCACATGACTCTAAATCTTTTATGTTTTGCTTCCGTACAGATATAAATTTTAATTCATGCTCAGATAATAATTAAATAAAATAAGCATTTGTAAAGAAAATATTTAGTCATTCGATGTTACATATTATCTAATGGAAATATCCTAGACAATTCTTGGAGAAAGGAAACATCATTGATAATCATTTTTTGCAAATAACACTGAATCAAATAAATAGTAAATATTTAATGAAATTTTTAAAAATAGAACTCGTTCAATGCTTTCATTCACCAACGACAAATCCATTTGACCCACATCATCTTTCGCCATCGGAATTCTGAGGACAACTAATGAAATGTCTGACAAGGATGTTGTATATCCGACGTCACTTCCATGTCGGACGGTCGTCGAGGAGAAATCATAACATCCATCGGAAATCTGACAGAAATCCATTGATATTTATGGTGAGGGGTGCAAATATAGCCATTGTCGGATGAGTTCATTACATCGTCGGACGACCTATGCAAATGGCATCATTAGGAAGCCCGATGACAAGTTTTTGATGGTAAAGTTGGTCGGAAGTCCAACGTGTGGTTGTCGCAAATCTAACAATTAGCCATCAGAAATTAGGCCCAAATGTACTAGTTCCCTCTCTGTTTAACATATGATAATCAATCATGGAGCGATATTCAGCCTCTGGTTCTTGCCCAAAAACATAATCTTTAGACTAGGGAACCAGTATCAAATTATTCAGAGTTGCCCTAGATAGTCATGGACAAGGACATTGAGAACAAGCCTAGGGAGGTAGAGGCATTGTCTCAAAAGTCAGAGAATGAATTTGAGTTATTCTCTAAAGAAGGGGAAATCAAAGGAGATGAACTGGAAAATGTGGATTCTAGATGTATCAGTCAATCAGAAAATGCCTTGTTGGGTAAATCCAAGGGTTGCAAGGGTCGTAGAAGCAAGAGGCAAGTCAGGGAGGATAGAGCCTCAAAAAAAGGTATTGTCAGTATTCTAGATTTTCTGAAGATTCCCAAGGGAGGTAACTCCTCCCTTGGGAGAAGATGAAGATTCTTACTTGGAATGTCAAGGATCTTGCTACCCTTGACAAAAGATACTTGGTCAAGAGAGCAATTTACAAACTAGCAATTGATATAGTTTTGATTCAAGAGACCAAGCTATCTGACGTTAAGGCCCAAGATTTCTCAAAGTTTTGTTTTAAGTGGAGTAGCTTGTTTCAAGAATCTAATGGGACACTAGGGGGTCTAGGAATTCTTTGGAATCCGTTATCTATATCAATTTCTCCTATTGCCTCCAATTCTAATTTGATGGTAGTTCAGGTTTCCAGTATGGGTGGGCTAGAAAATTTTCCCCTAATCAATGTATATGTTCCTAGTAAAATAGAGGAGAAGGTGAGAGTTTGGGGGAGATCCTCAACCATGTCACTAGGCTTACCCAAGTCAGATTTATAGTGGCCAGAGATTTTAATGCTATACTGGATATGGATGATAAATTGGGTGGTCTCAAGAAAAGCTCCAAAGTCATGGAGGACTTCAAAGATTTCATCAACTCTATCAAAGTGGCAGATGTGGTCCCAAAGAATAGTTGTTTACTTGGATAAATAGGAGGATCTATTTCTCTAATATCTTTGAAAGATTGGATAGTTTCTTTATGAGTGATTTTTAGATTAATAAGCAATTCTTGGTCTCCACAACCACTATACCACAAGCTGGCTCAAATCATCTTCCTCTTTTGTTAAATCTAGACCAAGACAAGACATCTCATAGAAGCTACTTCAGATTCCTAAGCATGTGGTGGAGATATCCTAATTTTAAAAGTAATCTCAAAAGATGGTGGGAAGAAGGAAACAAGTTTGTGGGTTCTCCTAGCTTTCCTTTTGCGAAAAAATTAAAGTTTTTGAGATAGAACATTAAAATTTTGAACAATGAATCCTTCAAAAAGACATTTGTAGAAAAATTGAGAATAGAATAATAATTGGAAAGCATTAATGAAAAAGTGATGTTAGCTGGTATGACTCATGAGGAATTTACACTAGAAAGCAAATTGAAAGCAGAATATATGGAAATTTTGAAGATAGAAGAACTATAAAAAAGACAAATCCAAAGAACTATGGATTGCAAAATGGGACTCTAATACCAAAAGTTTTCCATAGGTTTGCCAAGGCCAGAAGAAATTTCAATATAATCACTTCCATCAAAGATGAGAAAAGCATTTGGTGCCCTTCCGATAAGGAAATTGAGCAGCTTTCCCTAGATCACTTTATGAAGGTTTTGGGAAACAGTGACCCTCTGAGGATAGATCACATTTCATTCATCACTAAGAATATAGAGACATTGGTCTCCCCTAAAGATAATAAGATTCTTATGGCCCCTTTTTCCATAGGAAAGGTTAAAGAGGAAACATTCACCTTCCATCCATTCAAAGCTCCTGGTCCTGATGGATTTATGGTAGAAGTATTTCAATCCTATTGGGATCTCATAGGCAATAATATCTAGGCAGTATTGGAAGAATTCAGAAAGAAAAAGGGGTTTGTGAGGTAATTGAATCATACCATGATTGTACTTATTCCAAAGAAGGAAGATTATGAATCAATGATAAATTTTAGCCCCATCTCAATTTGTAACATGATACTACCTAAACTAGTTGTAGATAATTAGAATGGTTTTACACCAGATAGAGAGATTGCAGATAGTATCATATTGGTCTCAGAAGTGTTTCATTACACATTGAAAGAAAAGATTAAAGGTATGGCGATCAAGCTTGATGTAGCAAAAGTATATGATAAGGTTATTTGGAATTTTATGTTACAAGTTCTTGTCTATATGGGTTTTGATAGCAAGTGGATTGAGTGTATAAAATTTTGTATCCTCTATAAGTCTCTCCATTCTAGTCAATGGATCAATGTGTGGCTTCTTTGATGCTACTAACAGGCTGAGAAAAGGGGACCCCTTGTCCCCATCTTTGTTTGTTTTGATGGTAGATGTGTTAGGTAGTAGGATCAGAGGATTGTGCAGATCGAGTAGGTGGAAAGGGATCTATGTCCATCCCCTAGTGGATCCCATCACTCACTATCAATCTACAGACTATATGCTACTATTCAGGGAAGTCTCCATTCAGGAGGCCTCCATGATCAAGTCTGCATTGGAGGAGTATTCAAAGGCTTTAGGGTAGATCATGAATAAGGAGAAATCATAGGTGTTATTATTGAACACTAATAGACAAACCCATTTTTAAATAGCGCGCCTATTGGAATATCAAAATGGATCATTTTCTCTGAAATACTTGAGAATCAATATCAACTATGGCAACAGACAAAACCAAATCTAGGAGGATGTTATTAACAAGTCTGAAGGAAAATTAGAGTTGTGGAAAAATAGATGGCTATCTCAAGAAGGGAGGTTAAACATGATTAGATCAGTTTTATTGGCCATACCCATCTACATCATGTCATGTTTTAGGATGCCTCAGGCAGCTAGCAAGAAGATAGATGGGATGCTCAAGAAATTCATCTGGGAAGGGGCAAAGGAAGTTAAAAAAATCTCATTGATCAATTGGGAGATCGTCTGTCTGACTAAAGAAGAAGGAGGGGCATGCTTGAGAAAAATGGATCTTCAGAACCTTGCATTATGTACAAAACTAGCCTGGAAGATCTACAAAAATCCTCAAAAAATTTGGTGCTGAGTATTTAGGAGCAAATATTTGGATTCAGAGGAGTCAAAGAGAATTTTTCCTATAGAAAACACAGCCAAGGGATCGGTCATGTGGAATTTCTTGTGGGAGACTAGATATATTATCACCAAACATTTATGTTGGCAAGTCAAGAATGGGTGAAAGGAAAAATTTTGGGGTGACTCATGGGATCGTAGGAAGCCTATCAACAAAATGTTTGAGGATCAAAACTAGGTGAATGATGTGGCAAATGAGATGGTAGATAGAGTGGATCAGTAGTTTGAAGTAAGAGGTTTTAGGGGAGATAAGGCTAGGTGGAAGAATATAGAGATTGAGAGTAAGGAACTATGTACCAAACTGGCTGAAATTCTAAGG